>NC_134697.1:71374545-71452045 GCF_050947455.1 Rhinoderma darwinii
GGGATACTGGATAATAACTGGCTGACAGGTATGTGATTATTAAAATGACTATTAACTAAGACATTAATATGATAATATTGTTTCACTGAAATTATTTTATTTGTTTTGGTGAAGAAAAAAATATATAAAAATGTAATCAATTTAGCAGTCAGTATGTCTACAATTTTAAGTAGCACTTCCCAAAATCATTTTAATATGAATTTCTAATTTTACAGGGACATGATATGATTGTAAAGAAATGTAATATAATGTGACTACTTAAAGGGAGCCTGTCACCAACATTTCACCTGTTGTACTCGCCTCTTGCTGGCCGCTGCTGTCAAAAGTGCATTGCCATTACCTCCTCTCCTAAACTCCTCCTCCGACCGTAAATAACGGTCTGCAAATACTTTGCTCCTTTTATGGTATTAATACGGCAGTTTCGTTAATTCCTCTACTAGTGCCCGCCCATCGGTGAAAACAGGCCCGCCCTGAATGACGAAATCTCGTCTGAGATAGCGCGCATGCACCCATCATGTATGGTCCGACACCCTTCCCTGCATCGTCCAGGCCTCAAATCTAGTTACTGCGCATGCACCGCAATGGTGTACCGTTGTGCGCACGCACCAGAACAGGACATCGATGCACAAACACGGGATTTCGTGTGTGCTGGCAGAGACGAGGAGCTGTTATTCAAAAGAAAGGAGACGGGGTTAACTCGGAAAGGCTTGAGGAATGAAGATATGACTCTTTTCAAACGAAGTCCAAATAGAAAAATAGGCAGCAAAGTAGAACAACAACCTCCAGGGTAACAGGGTGCAAGCCTCCAGGAATCCGACTTATAAATCCCCAGGTTTAGACAAAAAATAGAAATAGAGGCAGCACACCAATAGTCGTATCAAAAGGATTTATTCACCCATCAGTGCAGTAGGATGCAAAGTTTCAGCTTCTCAATGCAGCCTTTGTCAAGCTTGACGCTATGAGTCTGTTATGCTCATTAGCATACGGCACAGGAACACTAAAAAACTGAATACTAAAGGCACAGAGGTACATAAAAAAAAATTCACCCACTTCCACCAGGCATTACTGGTTTAATAGGGGAAATGCTGGTGACAGGTTCCCTTTAATGTGTTGTCAGTAACGGGAATGTGTCTAGTGGTGGTGTCATATGCTAGGTGGCCGGATCGTATATTTAGATGCAGGGTATTTAGATACATGGCTGGGGCAGCAAACTCAATCTTTGGGTAAAGGAAAGCCTTACAAAAAGCATTACCACATTTTGACTGATAAATTTAGTTTTTAAGACGCATTCATATTTTTATGGTAGTAAAACCTTCTGCATTTCTTTCTTTAAGGATTGCTTCGACTTCTTGGACTTATAAAAACACCCATTATTAATGCAAAAGACAGCCTTCCTTTATTTGGTGAAAATGATGTAATGGGATACAAGCCGGGCTTTCCAAATCCAGGTGGATAAGATCTATAAAATATATTGTCGTTTTATGTCCCTTGTTGTCTGTAAAGTAAAACTATTATTAACAGTATTTTTTTTATAGTGAATGTTGTATTTTATGTATTTTGTGAACGTTTTGTATTTTATTGCTCGTTGCAGTTGGTATTACTGTATCAACTGACTGAGGTACAGGATAGAAAACAAAAAAAAAATGGATTAAAAGACCTGTGATGATGTCTGTACGTTTAAAGTGTATTTTACCAATAGGTTCACCTGATATGGCTGCATCGCCTTTTCAACTGCAAGACCTAAATCGTCGAATAAGCAGGCTGGAAGCAGGTAAGCAAGTGTTTAGCCATCTTATATGTAAGCAGGTGTACCAAAATTTCAGTTTCTACTGTATTATAAACTGTATTTTGACTAATGAATCAATAAAGGGGTTTTCTCCCGAAGATAACCCCTCATTCAAAGGAAGCCGTCAAGTCACATAATACATGAATGGCCAACCATGGAAAGGCCAGGTCGCCCAAAGAGACAGCTGCTCTTTTAAGAGACTCACCACTCTGGCACATAGAGAGGGGCTCCCGAAAGGCAGGTCCCCTCTATGATGTCCATATGCTCTTTTAGGACATATGAACAAGGGTTGACTTGCGCAACTCCTTTTTCTAAACCTAAATTGATAGACTTTTATTTTATTTTTTTGCTTTGGTTACAGATCAAAAAGTTCTTCATGACATTGCATTATATGTAATCTTAGTATGTGAACTCGTTACTAAACTAGTCAGAGGCAGTCCCATGCATACAGAAAACAATTGAATTGATCCTGGTATAGATGTCATATAGTTTACCAAATACCATAAAACTTAATTGTAAGTGTCGCATCAAATGATCATTGTATTATTTAATAAACTTAGTAAAAATTATCTTAAAGAACTACTCCACTACAGTAATGTATTCAATGATAAAATGAATAACAATTATAACCTATTATAAATGATTATCTAGTTCTCAAACTTGAAGGAGGAATCCAAATGGTAGGAGACAAAATGATGGCCAGCAATGGAAAAGAAGTAGACTTTGCAACATCCAAGTCCACATGTAGTGACGTTGGTGGACAGATTGTTACTCCGATGAATGAAGCGGAGAACACCGCTGTCTTAGAATTTGTGAAGAAATATAACAGATATGCATACCTGGGAATGAGAGAGGGACCAGCACCTGGCATCTTCAACTACTTGAATGGAGTCCCTGCAGTTTACACACATTGGGGAAAAGGTGAACCCAGTGGAAAAGGAAAAGAGGGCTGCGTTGAAATGTACACAGATGGGCGGTGGAATGATAAAGCTTGTAACCAAAAACGTCTTACTGTCTGTGAATTATAATGCTACAATAAAAACCATCAATAATCTTATTGATGGTTTTTATTGTACAAATTAAAAGGAGTCTCTACAGGTATTTAAAATCTAGTACAATAAACTAAGACTTGTTACGTCTTATATTACACTTATTACACTCATTGCATCCACTAAATATGACGAAACTTTTGCTGTGATTAAGAAATAAAAACTAAAAGCATATTATTCCAGTGTCTTTTTATTTACAAATAAAATAAGGATAAGCGCTAAATAACTTCCTGAAATATCCAGGGTTTCAGTAATGAAATTAAGAATTCACTGATGTTCTCATTTCTTAAAAAGTGCAAGCTTATTGTAAAGGATTTGCCAGACACATCTTCTGTGTCGACGCCCGTGGTTAATAAGCCTGCATCTGTGCCTAGGTCTGGTAGAATGACTCGATCTGCTACCACTCAGGCTGGTAGGCTGAGGAGTGGGAGAACCTATCACAGCCCGGCCAGACGGTTCTAGTTCCCGCCATTGGTCTATTTATACCTTCATTTGCTGCTTGTCCTTTGCCTGTGATTCTCTTGTTTCCTGGCTCTGCTATTATCATTGACGTCTGCTTCATATTGACCCTGGCTTGACTGACCATTGTCCTGCTCTGCTTTTGCTACCACGTACTCTCCTGGTTTGACTCGGCTCGTTCACTACTGCCTGTTGCTCACGGTGTTGCCGTGGGCAACTGCCCCACTTCCCTTGCTTCTGTATACCCTTGTCTTGTGTTGTCTGTCATGCACATATTAAGCATAGGGACCGTCGCCCAGTTGTACGCCGTCGCCTAGGACGGGCCATGCAAGTAGGCAGGGACTGAGTTGTGGGTAGATTAGGGCTCACCTGTCCGTCTTCCTTCCCCGACATTAGTCTTATGTAGGAACACGAGCAGTAAGATAAGTTCTAAAAAACACACGGATTGCTAATACACATAAGGTGTTATTCTCATTATATAATGTTTTGGCATATTTCTATGATAACCTATAACATTAATGCAAGGGTCTAACCCCTGTGACCCCATCTTTCCCAAAAACAAAGGTGCTGAATGGCATCCGTCCACAGGCTGTACAGGGAACTTCAACACAGCTGGATGCAAGATAACAGGGCTATTTTCTAGTTTTCTGCACTATGAATGGATGGGAAAGAAAAACGTTGAAGGAGCTGCAGCCTTTGGTTGCGGGACCTGTAGGAGCAGGGATTGGAAATGAAAGCGCATGCGCAGCAAAGATGTGATTAGGGGCAGAAGAATCTGTAGCAGGCTACAATACTGAAAGGTATTCTCCACTTTGAACAATCCCTTCTTGTTAGAAGTGTCCCTTGACAATTAGGAGACCACAAAGTGTTCCCCTGTTGGGATTCATAACAATTAGCTGTCTGTGGTAAAATTTGGCAGTAAGTGTTCAACTTCTCTGCAGCGCCCTCACAGGAGAAATCAAGCATTACACAGTGCCTTTTTAAATCAATAGTCTACCTGTGTAATGCAGAACAGAACAATTCCTCCAGAGTGAGTGACACTCTGTGTAACTGCTCTCCTCTCTGGCCAAGAGATAAGATTCCTGAACATGGAACCTCAGTCACTTTGTTGCTTACATCAAAATTCTGGGTTGTCATACCATCTCCTGTGCTGCCAGCTAGGAGTTAGCGTGTGCCTGGAAAATGTGCGGAGGAAAGTAGCTCTCATTTAAGCAGATCCATATGCTTTAAAAAATGTTCCCCTCCCCTCAGTTGTCAGATTCTTCATGGACTGCTTCCTATCTCCAAGAGACCTACGAAGCCCGGATCCTATGCATTTTCTGGGTCTACAGGCTGGAAAATGTTGTCCTGCTTTACTGCCAATGTCTTCTCGGAGCAGGTCTGCAACGTTGCTGGAGAGGATATTATCCCAAAGCAGACTCAATTAACAACAGTAGGGACACTATATATATATATATATATATTTATATATATATCATACAGCAGAAATACAGTATAAAGTATATAGTTTAAGAGACTAAGGATAAAAAGTGAAGGCTTATCCAGGAAGTCCATTTTTTCTTTAGTAGGGGCTGCAAATGAATTAAATTAACCAAAAAAGTAGTACTTACCTATCCTTACCCCCAGCTATTCAGCGCTGAGCCTCTGGCGGCAGTCCCGATGGTTGTTTACATGCACATAGTATGTTACCACTGCAACCAACCAGAGGGCTCAGCGGGGCTCTGTGGTGATGAATCGTATTTCTGCCATAATACAGAAATACAACATATGACCACTGAGCCCAACTGAGCCCTCTCATTGTCTGTAACAGTCACGTGCATGTGCATGTGCATGTAAACAACCATCGGGAGTGCTGTTGGGGCTTCAGCACTGGATCGCCGGGGACAAGGACAGATAAGTATTGCTTCTTTTGGTTAATTTATTTCTTTTGCAGCCCCTATGAAAAAAATGTGCTTCCCGGATAACATTTTAAGTTAAATAAATATAAAGGATCTACATAACTCCTTCCAGGCTTAATATTCTGAAGTGTCTATCCAGCATTTACCCAGAAACAAAATAAAAATTTATAAATCTTATAATAAAATTAAATAAATAATAGCACAGTACAGCACATATCCTTTGTTCTCCCAGATGAATCCTGCTATATAAGTATCAATAAATTAATCTGTCTTTGAACATTCATCAAGGCAGCAATATTGACATTAACTGGTGTCATATTTAATTTAAGAAAATGTTATATATATATATATATATATATATATATATATATATATATATATATATATGTATATATACAGTGGAGGAAATAAGTATTTGATCCCTTGCTGATTTTGTAAGTTTGCCCACTGTCAAAGACATGAACAGTCTAGAATTTTTAGGCTAGGTTAATTTTACCAGTGAGAGATAGATTATATATAAAAAAAAAAAAATAATCACATTGTCAAAATTATATATATTTATTTGCATTGTGCACAGAGAAATAAGTATTTGAAACCCTACCAACCATTAAGAGTTCAGCCTCCTCCAGACCAGTTACACGCTCCAAATCAACTTGGTGCCTGCATTAAAGACAGCTCTTACATGGTCACCTGTATAAAAGACTCCTGTCCACAAACTCAATGAATCAGTCTGACTCTAACCTCTACAACATGGGCAAGACCAAAGAGCTTTCTAAGGATGTCAGGGTCAAGATCATAGACCTGCACAAGGCTGGAATGGGCTTCAAAACCATAAGTAAGACGCTGGGTGAGAAGGAGACAACTGTTGGTGCAATAGTAAGAAAATGGAAGACATACAAAATGACTGTCAATCGACATCGATCTGGGGCTCCATGCAAAATCTCACCTCGTGGGGTATCCTTGATCCTGAGGAAGGTGAGAGCTCAGCCGAAAACTACACAGGGGGAACTTGTTAATGATCTCAAGGCAGCTGGGACCACAGTCACCAAGAAAACCATTGGTAACACATTACGCCGTAATGGATTAAAATCCTGCAGTGCCCGCAAGGTCCCCCTGCTCAAGAAGGCACATGTACAGGCCCGTCTGAAGTTTGCAAATGAACATCTGGATGATTCTGAGAGTGATTGGGAGAAGGTGCTGTGGTCAGATGAGACTAAAATTGAGCTCTTTGGCATTAACTCAACTCGCCGTGTTTGGAGGAAGAGAAATGCTGCCTATGACCCAAAGAACACCGTCCCCACTGTCAAGCATGGAGGTGGAAACATTATGTTTTGGGGGTGTTTCTCTGCTAAGGGCACAGGACTACTTCACCGCATCAATGGGAGAATGGATGGAGCAATGTACCGTCAAATCCTGAGTGACAACCTCCTTCCCTCCACCAGGACATAAAAAATGGCTCGTGGCTAGGTCTTCCAGCACGACAATTACCCAAAACATACAGCCAAGGCAACAAAGGAGTGGCTCAAAAAGAAGCACATTAAGGTCATGGAGTGGCCTAGCCAGTCTCCAGACCTTAATCCCATCGAAAACTTTTGGAGGGAGCTGAAGATCCGAGTTGCCAAGCGACAGCCTCGAAATCTTAATGATTTACAGATGATCTGCAAAGAGGAGTGGGCCAAAATTCCATCTAACATGTGTGCAGACCTCATCATCAACTACTAAAAATGTCTGACTGCTGTGCTTGCCAAAAAGGGTTTTGCCACCAAGTATTAAGTCTTGTTTGCCAAAGGGATCAAATACTTATTTCTCTGTGCACAATGCAAATAAATATATATAATTTTGACAATGTGATTTTTTTTTTTTTTTTTTATATAATCTATCTCTCACTGGTAAAATTAACCTAGCCTAAAAATTCTAGACTGTTCATGTCTTTGACAGTGGGCAAACTTACAAAATCAGCAAGGGATATAATACTTATTTCCTTCACTGTATATACATACACTACCGTTCAAAAGTTTGGGGTCACCCAGACAATTTTGTGTTTTCCATGAAAACTCACACTTATATTTATCAAATGAGTTGCAAAATGACTAGAAAATATAGTCAAGACATTGACAAGGTTAGAAATGATGATTTTTATTTGAAATAATAATTTTCTCCTTCAAACTTTGCTTTCGTCAAAGAATGCTCCATTTGCAGAAATTACAGCATTGCAGACCTTTGGCATTCTAGCTGTTAATTTGCTGAGGTAATCGGGAGAAATTTCACCCCATGCTTCCAGAAGCCCCTCCCACAAGTTGGATTGGCTTGATGGGCACTTCTTGCGCACCATACGGTCAAGCTGCTCCCACAACAGCTCTATGGGGTTGAGATCTGGTGACTGCACTGGCCACTCCATTACAGATACAATACCAGCTGCCGGCTTCTTCCCTAAATAGTTCTTGCATAATTTGAAGGTGTGCTTTAGGTGATTGTCCTGTTGTAGGATGAAATTGGCTCCAATCAAGCGCTGTCCACAGGGTATGGCATGGCGTTGCAAAATGGAGTGATAGCCTTCCTTATTCAAAATCCCTTTTACCTTGTACAAATCTCCCACTTTACCAGCACCAAAGCAATCCCAGACCATCACATTACCTCCACCATGCTTGACAGATGCACTCTTCCATCATCTTTTCAGTTGTTCTGCGTCTCACAAATGTTCTTCTGTGTGATGCAAACACCTCAAACTTCGATTCGTCTGTCCATAACACTTTTTTCCAATCTTCCTCTGCCCAATGTCTGTGTGCTTTTGCCCATATTAATCTTTTCCTTTTATTAGCCAGTCTCAGATATGGCTTTTTCTTTGCCACTCTGCCCTGAAGACCTGAAGAGGGATAATTGTACAAGGTAAAAGGGATTTTGAATAAGGAAGGCTATCACTCCATTTTGCAACGCCATGCCATACCCTGTGGACAGCGCTTGATTGGAGCCAATTTCATCCTACAACAGGACAATGACCCAAAGCACACCTCCAAATTATGCAAGAACTATTTAGGGAAGAAGCAGGCAGCTGGTATTCTATCTGTAATGGAGTGGCCAGCGCAGTCACCAGATCTCAACCCCATAGAGCTATTGTGGGAGCAGCTTGACCGAAGAGTACGTAAAAAGTGCCCATCAAGCCAATCCAACTTGTGGGAGTGGCTTCTGGAAGCATGGGGTGAAATTTCTCCCGATTACCTCAGCAAATTAACAGCTAGAATGCCAAAGTTCTGCAATGCTGTAATTGCTGCAAATGGAGCATTCTTTGACGAAAGCAAAGTTTTAAGGAGAAAATTATTATTTCAAATAAAAATCATTATTTCTAACCTTGTCAATGTCTTGACTATATTTTCTAGTCATTTTGCAACTCATTTGGTAAATATAAGTGTGAGTTTTCATGGAAAACACAAAATTGTCTGGGTGACCCCAAACTTTTGAACGGTAGTGTATATATATATATATATATATATATATATATATATATATATATATATATAACTTACGGCCCTGTTCACACAGAGTTTTTTTGCAGGCAGAACAAATCTACCTCAGAATTCCTTCTGGAATTTTGATCCAGGAGACAAAAGGTAAAAGGATGTAATATCCAAGGACGCAGCCGTGTCAAAAAAAAACTTTTATTTTGTAGAATAAACAACAACAATACATGTGTTTCAAAGCCGTACCGAACCCTTCGTCAGGTTTAGTACAAGTGATTAGTCCATTGATAGTGTCTGTGGTTATATGGCCAGTTTTTGAGGTCGGTAGTCGAAATGACTACCGGGTTAGGTTATAGGTCAAATGGTTACTTGTATAGGCAGGGTACGGCAAAGAAATGTAAAAGGTTATACACTTAAAACAAACCGTAACGGCTGCTAGCGGGGCCACAGAGCATATGGGGGGCATGCCGGCTGGCGGCATGGGCCCCCTCAAGCCGGGGGCCCTGTAGCAGCCGCTACGGGTGCTACCGGGGTAGTTACACCACTCCACACAGCTCCTCCTCACTGTATATAGTGGCACACAGCCCTCACCCTGTATAGTGCTACACAGCCCTTTCCCTGTGTAGTGCCACACAGCCCTCATCCCTGTATAGTGCCACACAACCCCCCTTAGTAAATTGTGCAGAGGCGTAGCTAGGTTCTCCAGCACCCGGGGCAAAGATTCAGTTTGGCGCCCCCCCCAACCTCTTTCCCGACATCTCCTTCCCCCTCGCCATGTTTGTTTTCTCTACCAATCGACGTGTCATTTCTTTTTATGTAACGCGAGCATAAAATTATTTGTCCATTTCACAAGCACTATGGTTCTATACACAACACCAGAACCAAGCTCAGTACATATATATAGCCCCAGAACCAAGCTCACTACATATATACAACACCAGCACAAATACAGCTCAATTTAGTGCAACCCCTGCCGTATAGGTGTGTAAGACGTTAAACTACAGCTCCCAGCATGGCCCGAACAATGGTAAGGATATGCTGGGAGATGCCGTTTCACAAAAAATAAATCCTATCATAATCACACCACCCATCATCTCGCTGCAGATCATACAGTGACTACAGTGCTGATTAGAGGCAGAATAAACATTTACATTGAGTGACTCACTGGTGACGTCTCAGATTCTAGTTCTTTTTCTCCATCCGGTCCAGACCTCTATGATGACTTCTCTCGGTCCATTTCTGCAGTTTGCCGCTTACATGTCTTCAGCTTCTCACTTTACCAACATTTCTGCACCTATAAATAAATATAAAGTTCTCATTATACCACACACTATGCCCATAAATATAATAGCACCATACACTGCACTTCTAATTATAATAGCGCCATACACCGTGTCCCACACACACTGTGCCCCCTGTAGATAGTGCCTGCCATAGAGCCCCCTGTAGATAGTGCCTGCCATAGAGCCCCTGTAGATAGTGCCCCCATATAGACCACCCCTGTATATAGTGTCCCACAAATAACTCCCCTATAGTGCTCTACAGATAGCCCACCCCTGTATATAGCCCCCTGTAGATATAGCCCACCCCTGTTTATAGAGCTCTACAGATAGCCCAACCATGTATGTAGCCCCCTGTAGATATAGCCCACCCCTGTATATAGTGCTCCACATATAGTCCACCCCTGTATATAGTGTTTCACAGATAGCCCACCCCTGTATATAGCCTCCCTTGTACATATAGTCCACCCCTGTATATAGTGCTCCACTAGATAGTCCACCCCTGTATATAGTGCTCCACAGATAGCCCACCCCTGTATATACTATATACAAATACAAGGGTGGGCTATCTGTGGAGCACTATATACAGGGGTGGACTATATGTACAATGGGGCTATATACAGGGGTGGTCTTTCTGTGGAGCACTATAGGGGGAGCTATTTGTGGGATACTATATACAGGGGTGGGCTATATCTACAGGGGGACTATATACAGGGGTGGACTATATCTACAGGGGGACCATATCTACAGGGGGACCATATCTACAGGGGGACCATATCTACAGGGGGACCATATCTACAGGGCTGGGCTATACACAGGGCTGGGATATACACAGGGGGGCTATATCTACAGGGGGGCTATATCTACAGGGGTGGGCTATACATAGGGGGGCTATATACAGGGGTGGGCTATATACAGGGGGAATATATCTACAGGGGGCTATATCTACAGGGCTGGGCTATATACAGGGCGACTATATCTACAGGGGGGCTATATACTGGGGTAGGCTATCTATGGAGCACCATATACAGGGGTGGGCTATATCTACAGGGGGCTATATACTATATAGCCCACCCCTGTATATGGTGCTCTATAGACAGCCCACTCCAGTATATATCCCCCCTGTAGATATAGTCCCCCTGTATATAGCCCCCCTGTAGATATAGTCCCCCTGTATATAGCCCCCCTGTAGATATAGTCCCCCTGTATATAGCCCAGCAGATATAGTCCCCCTGTATATAGCCCCCCTGTAGATATAGTCCCCCTGTATATAGCCCCCTGTAGATATAGTCCCCCTGTATATAGCCCAGCAGATATAGTCCCCCTGTATATAGCCCAGCAGATATAGTCCCCCTGTATATAGCCCAGCCCTGTAGATATAGTCCCCCTGTATATAGCCCCCCTGTAGATATAGTCCCCCTGTAGATATAGTCCCCTTGTATATAGCCCCCCTGTAGATATAGTCCCGCTGTATATAGCCCAGCAGATATAGTCCCCCAGTATATAGCCCAGCCCTGTAGCTATAGTCCCCCTGTATATAGCCCAGCCCTGTAGCTATAGTCCCCCTGTATATAGCCCAGCCCTGTAGATATAGTCCCCCTGTAGATAGACACCCCCGTAGACAAAGTCCCCCCGCAGATACAGCCGCACACTTCTATTACAATTAAAAAATAAATAAATTTCAAACTCACCTTATTCCAGCTCCCACGCCGTCCGGCAGCCATGGAGACCTGCTCTCTTCTGCGCAGGTCTCCTGGGGGTTGAATGCGGCGTCTATGAAAGGCGCTGATTGGCTGGGCAGGATGACTTTCCCTGCCAGTCAGTCAGCGCCTTTCATCGATGGAAGCGTCACTGGTACAAAAGGTACCAGTCACTTCATTCGTGGAAAGGCGCTGAATGGCCGGGCACGGAGCGTACCCGGTCATTCATTGCTTCTAATTGTACCTGTGTCCTTGCGACACAGGTACAATTATAGTGCAGGAGGAGGGGGCGCTGGCGCCCCTCTCTGAACTGCGCCCGGGGCACATGCCCGCTTGCCCCCCCCTTAGCTACGCCCCTGGATTGTGTCACACAGCCCTCCCCCTATATATAGTGCCATACAGCCCCCCCTAGTAGATAGTGCCACACAGCTCTCCCCCTGTATAGTGCCACACAGCCCCCTTAGTAGATAGTGCCACACAGTCCTCCCCTTTTATATAGTACCATACAGTCCCCTTCTAGTAGATAGTGCTACACAGCCCCCTTGTAGAGTGTGTCACACAGCCCTCTTCCTTGTAGATAGTGCCACACAGCCCCCCTTGTAGATAGTGCCACACATCCCCCTTGTAGATAGTGCCACACAGCCCTCCCCTTATAGATTGTGCCACACAGCCGCCCTTTGTAAATAGTGCCACACAGACCCCCCTTTGTAAATAGTGCCACACAACCCCTCACTGTAGATAGTGCCACACGGCCCTCCCCCTTTATAGTGCCACACAGCCCCACTTTGTAGATAGTGTTACTTAGCCCTTCCTCCTTATAAATAATGCCACACAGCTCCTCCTCACTGTAGATAGTGCCACACAGCCCTCCCCTTGTATAGTGCCACACAGCCCTCCTCCCTGTTTAGTGCAACACAGCCCTCCTCCCTGTATAGTGCCACACAGCCCCCCTTAGTAGATTGTGTCACACATCCCTCCCCCTTGTATATAGTGCCATACAGCCCCCCTAGTAGATCGTGCCACACAGACCTCCCCTGTATAGTGCCACACAGCCCCCCTTAGTAGATAGTGCCACATAGTCCTCCCTTTCTATATAGTGCCACACAGCCCCCTTCTAGTAGATAGTGCTACACAGCCCCCTTGTAGAGCGTGCCACACAGCCCTCTCCCTTGTAGATAGTGCCACACAGACCCCCCTTGTAGATAGTGCCACACATCCCCCCTTGTAGATAGCGCCACACAGCCCTCCCCTTGTAGATAGTGCCATACAGCCGCCTTTTGTAAATAGTGCCACACAGACCCTCCTTTGTAGATAGTGCCACACAGCCCTCCCCCTTGTAAATAGTGGCACACAACCCCTCACTGTAGATAGTGCCACACAGCCCTCCACCTTTATAGTGCCACATAGCCCCCCCTTAGTAGTGTCCCACAGCCCTCCCTACTTGTATATAGTGCCATGCAGCCCCCTCCTAGTAGATAGTGCCACACAGCCCCCTCCTAGTTATTGTGCCACACAGTCCGCTCCTAGTAAATAGTGCAACACAGCCCTCCCCCTTGTATATAGTGCCACACAGCCCCCACATGCTAGATAGTGCCACATAGTCCCCTCCTTAGTAGATAGCGCCACACAGTCCTTCCCCTTGTATATCGTGTCATGCAGCCCCCTCCAAGTAGATAGTGCCACACAGCCCTCCCCTTGTATATAGCGCCACTGCCCCTCCAAAACAATTGCCTAGCCCCGTTCCCGTGACAGACTGGGCGCTTTACAACCTCTGGGCGGGAGGCTTGCGTAGGCCAGCGTGATGAAATGACGTCATCACGCCGGCCAGCGCAGTGAATATTCCCACCACCTTATAGGCTCCACGGCCTAACGTGGCCTGCAGCCTATAGTATAGTATAATAACCATAAATGTGATGTGCCCCTTCACGCCTCGAGCCCTGCAGCAGGGGGCCCTGACAGGATGGGGGCCCTGGGCAATTGCCCAGTTTGCCCACCCCCTAACCCTGGCCTTGCTAGGGGTAAAAATTCTACACCAAAGATCATATAGACACCAAAAGCAAATATATGACCAAGACAGTTTAAGAATATAATAAACATGATTTTATTGAAACACATGTTAAAAGAAAATACAGCAATCACATAAACAGAGGGAGGGTTAATATAAAAGAGTCCAAATAGATAAGCAATAAATGAGTGGGCTGCTGGCAATGACACATATACCATGAATTGATACATTGTATATTGTCTGCAAGAGTAAGCCAAGAAGCATGTATGAGGACAAAACCAGTTTGACCAAAAGGATAAAGGTATAGTATAGCAGCACAATGGTAAAAGGAGACAGGCAAAAACAGATGCAGATGAACAATGAGGTAAAAAGTAGAGATATCCCAGGAGCCCACTTACACCCAACGCGTTTCACCACGAGGCTTAGTTAGGTGGGAATGATGAAGGCTCAGAGGAAAAGAAGGCGGTATATATATATATATATATATATATATATATATATATATATGTGTGTGTGTATGGAAACAAGAAAGAATGATTACAAATAAGCTTCACCTGGAGCATGGAACAATGTGGGACAAAAAATGGTGACAGACTGGAAGTGGTCATAACATGGTTGTCATCGTGGGGGAAATAGAAAATAGAGTAGTTTTACCTACTTCATACTCAGTGGGTGTCAGCTATGTTACAGTCGATACCTCACTGCATCGGCGGGGATTGCAGATAGGGGTAAAATAAAGTTCTATAATTTCTCCTATCCTTTCCCTTTCTACCATCCCTTAGTTGAACTTGATGAACATATGTATTTTTTCAACTGTACTATGTAACTCTAATCCCGGACGTTTAACCACTAGATGCCGTAGTGAATAACAACCTCGGCACCTATGCCATTAGAAAGAGGGAGCACTCCCACTGTCAGCCCATCGCCTCCTCCTGACATGATCGCAGGGTGGTGATAGTTGTCATGTTACACTGGGAGCCTTATTAAGGCCCCAGGTCTGCCATCTTTCTGTTCCTATTAAGCCCTGAGGCAGGGTTAAATAGGAGCAAATAAATAGCATGATACATAAGCATTGCAGTGTATTGTACCAGCGATCAAACGACTGCTTGTTCAAGTCCTCAAGAGGGACTAAAAAAAAAAAGAAGAAAAAATTAGTTAAATAATGTACAAATCAATAAAAAATATTAAAAGTTCCACAAAATCCTGTTTAACCCTAAAGTAATGTAAAACATAACATAAGTAAACATACTTGGTATCACAACATCCACAAAAGTCCAAACTGTTAATATGTCAAATGATAATGCCAGTATTGCTGTTTTTTGTTCACGTTGCTTCCCAAAAATTTTTTAAGAAAAAGTCATCAAAAACTCGTATGTGCCCTAAAATGGTACTAATAAAAATAACAGCTCGTCCCACAAAGAAACACACCCTCAAACTGCTCCTTCGCTGTAAAAATTAGAAAGTTATGGGTCTCCAAATATGGTGACAGAAAAGATTTTAAAAATAAATGAACTGTTTTTTCTTTGTAAAAGTAGTATATAATATAAAAAACCTGTATAAATTTGGCATTTCCTTTGTATTGTATTGACCCACAAAATATATTTAACATGTTTTTACCACAAGTTGAACACCAAAACAATAAAACCTAAAAAACAATGAAGGAGTCACAGTTTTTTTTCCAATTCCACCACCCAAAGAATTATTTTTTCAGTTTCCCAGTCAGGTGCGGCCTTAGGGGTGTGTGACCTGTGCCATTGTATATGGCGCATTACACCAGCAGGTGGAGGGGGCGCTGCGCTGGCTCCTTTCCCCTGCTTGTATTTCGGAAGCGCCCGGGCCCGGTGACTCAGCAGCTGCCTTTCCGCCTGGGTGCTTCTTCTCTCAGTAGCGTCGCTACCGCTGTAGCAGCCATGTCGGCTGCTAGCGGCGACACCATACATGAGTGCGCTTGTATTATACTGTGTGGACGACACTAAGCGGACATTATACTGTGTAGGGGTACTACAGGGGGCAAAATACTGTGTGTGGCACTTAATGGGCATAATACTGTGTGGGTACCATTAGAGGACAAAATAGTGTGTCCTTGAAGGGTTTATATTATATTATGAAATATTATTATTATACTGTATGGGGCACTAAAGGGGCATTATACTGTGTGGGGGCACTAAAAAGGGCATTATACTGTGGTGGGTCATTATACTTTTTTATGGGGAATTTTTTTATGACGGGGGGGGGCGCCAAAAGATCATTTTGCATGGGTCGCCATCTATCCTAAGGCCGGCCTGTTCCCAGTACATTATATTGTACTTTTAGAAAGCGATAAGCAAAAAAAGGAAAATTAAAAAACTAAGGGTGTCTTTTAAGGCTACATTTAAAAAAGTGCAAATGCAGTGCATAATACAGTGTTAGTCTGTAATTCTACAGTAGATGGACCTTCGCAAACAGTGCTTTTTGTTTCATCAAATACTATTGCCACGTACAAACATTGTCAATGTCAAGTTCTTGCCTAAAGTGCATTTAGGTAATCGTTATATCGCAATTTGGTCCAATTAGTGATGGAATGCCCCACTTATTGTAGATGCTTGAAAATCAATCTGGTACTCTTAAATATCTCTTCATTCATGATTCACCACATTGTGCAAATTTATTAGATAATTCAAGCCACTATTAGGGGTATAACAAAGGGGGTATTTTGTGTAACTGAAGTTTTGTCATGTTACCACTTAAATACATAGTAAAGTGTCTGAAAACAGTATAAAATGAGACAACATCACCGGTATTCACTATTCTGGTATCTTCTAGAGGTAAGTGCCACTAGGAAATCTACATTTCCCTTTAACTAATCGTATTCTTTATGGATTTTATTTTGTATTTGATGGTGGGTATATTCATTAGGTATTAGGTATATTTTCATGTCCCTAAGTAATAACACAGGAGGCAAGAATTTGTGGTTATGCTCTAGGCAAATTATAAGAAAATTAATGTAAATTTTCACATCTTCTTTTAACCTTGCATATTCCAAGTATGTCCAACACTGAGTCTGTACATTTGATGTCAGGTCTAATTACCTGAATATAATGTTCTATGAAAGACTACGGTTAAATGTTGGTTGCAGAACTAGTATACTGCGTCTTCTATCTTCTTTTCTATGATATAATTCAATCAATTTTTAATGAACAGGCTTTCTCCAACTATCAAAGATGCTCTATCAAGGATCGCTTCTGATCACAGCGGTGGTCACTATGGTGGCCTGTCTCCCTCAGCCACTAAATTTGCCAAAGCTTCCAGAAAATCACAGCATTACAAAACCGAATCCACTTCCTAAAGTAGATGCAAAGATACCAAAGGCAACACGAGGAATACTGGAGAAAATTGGACTGAAAGGTCTGTGAATTGGTCTTATCTAATGATTGTTGCATCTAAATCTAAATTTCTAAATAATGAAACCTGTTTTATTAACCCATTGGAGAAACAGCCAATTTCATTTTCATTTTTCCATTGTCGTATTGCAAGAGCCAAGACGTGTTTTATTTTTCCGTCGACATGGCCGTATAAGGACGAGTTGTAGTTTTTAATGATAGTATTTAATTCACCATATAACGTACTGAGAAACTTAAAAAAATATATTTTGTGGGGTGGAATTGAAAAAAAAACACAATTCCACCATAGTTTTGGGGATTTCGTTTTTATGGAGTTCACTGTGCAGTAATAATGACATGTTAACTTTATTCTATTTTGAGACACATTACTTTTATAATTTTGCGTTGATGGCTTGATTTTTGCAAGGTTAGCTCTCTTTTTTATTGGTTTCATTTTGAAGGACATATGACATTTTGATCACTTTTTTCTATTTGTTGGGTGAAGTGAGGTAATACCAATTATGTTTACTTTTTCATTGCTTACATATTTTTTTTGAGAAAAATAGCATGTTTTTTTTGTTTTTTTTAAATATTTTTAAAATGTTACAAATGTTAAAATATTCGTTTTTTAGTCCCCTAGGGGATTTTACTATGGCTTCTCAGATCACTTATGCAATACACTGCAATACTTATGTATTGCTTTATCTGTGCTCTACTATTAGGCCTATTTCATCATAGCGGGAGGGGGTGATTAGCAGGACAGTTGAAGACCCTCCCTTTTTCTAACCGTTCAGATGCCGCAGTAGATTTTGATCACATCATCTGAGGCGTTAAACAGCCAAGATCTGAGTTATCTCCAATCCCATCTGTTGCAGGTTGGATGTAGCTATTTGAAACTTCCGGCATCCGCCGGGTGAGGAATGGGCTCAGCTCCTAAGCCCCACATTATTGATATTGTGCACATCCGTCGTACATGTAGATCAGATGTTGCTAAGGATAAACTATTTGCAGCACAGTGTAGAGAATATGGGAATATTGTGCTCCACAGTTTATATCAAAATGTTTCTGGTAATGCATGACTTGTGAAGGTCATGATTTAAAGTGACTCATTCTTTTTTTATCCATTCATCAACTGTTTGTTCCCTGTAATGTTTTGTCTTAGTTTTCAGTGCCATGTTCAATGGAACATCATATCAGTTTTGCATGAGTTCAGTACAGTCCCAAATATGCATGTTGTTGTAGCATCTAATATTGAGCATCAAGCAGCTTTTTAAATAGTTTTAAAAAATATTCTACCGTTAAGTGTCTACAGCTCTTATGCAGATCAATATTCAATCACGGTAACAGACTACAAACCGACCCTGTTCAGCCTGATCCTGTGTCCTTACATTTTTTTTACCCTACCAAATGTATGCTTCCAAGAGGTATGGGGCGGGTGAAAGGGAGAATGACTGAAGGATGAGACCACACACGATTAGTTTAGAATCTGTTACCATGTAAAGACATAGGTCTTCATAGGAGAAATAAGACAAAGTTTCTGCATATTTTATTTGAAAGGAATGGAGCAATGAAAGATATGGTAACCAATGGTATTGTTGAAAAAAAGGGTAAACCTTACATGTAGGGTGGCCCAATTGACATGTTTGTATAATTAACACATTCATTTTAAGAGGTTTTCAACGATACACTTGTATGGCAAATATTCTAGCAAGCTATGTACAAATAATTAGATTGGTGGGGGATAAATTGATGGTCTCAGCTGTTTCAGTATTTCTCATTGACTTCAAATAGTAGAGGCTAGCATTATCAGTTACTCCTCATTTGTGAATGGGAATCCCTGTTTTTGGGATGGATAATGTCCTAGTGGTCTGATCTAATTGAAATGCCATAAAAGTTGCACACCCTGTTTAGTATTTTGTTTTATTCTTATATTGGTATTGCATTTTTCAATTCTGCTTTTAAAAAGTTATTCTGGGACTAAGAAAGCTACATATCAAGTCTCTAAAACTACCGGCCTTTGGAGGGCATTTTATAAAATTTAATATATGTATTATGGGCCGCAAAAAATATATTTGTAATACATTTGTATTAAAAATTTAGCTTTATGTGTGGTAATAGTTAAGTTCTGGGATGCAATTTTCTGTGAAATCTATGAATGTCTCGAAGTCGATATTTATTTTTCACCACAGTTGGTGATATTAGGAGATGACTCGGAAGTAAATATGTCAAGGGGGGAAAAAACAAACGCTTTAAGAAAACTGCTGTTTGTTGCTAAACTGCAAATTGTAAGAAAGTGGCTCTCAAATAGTCCCTTAGAAGTTAAAATATGGAAAAAGTATATGTTGAATATTGAAAGTATAATGAAATATGAGAAGTTATATTATTACAGTATGGGGAATCCGAATAATAATACATTGTGGGGAAAATGGAATTGAAGGAGTTGAAACTAGGCCTTTCTTAGAGGGTGGGATTAAAAAATCATTTATTTATCGCTTGTTGATTATGTATACAACTGGAATCTGTGATAAACAATATATATATATATATATATATATATATATATATATATATATATATATGTATTTTTTTAAATTTAATATTAGAGATGCAACTTCCATGAATCTACGTTACATAGAAGCTGAATCCCTCATCCCTCATTCAAGGAGACCATTTTGCAAAGAATTTGTTCACCTATGAACACCATTTTACAGTTTAAATATAGAATTAACATGAATAAAAAGTTGTTTAACCTTGCAAACACATGGTATTACTTAACTTGCACTGATCATCATAGGCCAGAGCTGATTTCATAATTCTGCAGGCTTGATGTAATTATTGGCATACTGGGAAGTTTAGTCTTTACACAAGGTGGTGTATGGTAATCTGATGTAGGAAAAGCCAACTATTCGATTGCAGTATAGGAACTCAGCTAATTATTAGAGGTATGTCAGAATAAAGAGTCTCTCCACTGTTTCCAATGACAATAAACAGAATTGTGAATGAGGATTTGAAGATTTAGGCCTGGGCTACATGGATAGTTTTTATAGTGCAACTAATAATTTATTAGATGGAGCTACACCTGAAGTCCAAAGGAATACATTGAGTTGCATGCAATCCTGTGGATTGTCACTCTATAGTGAGTAAGTTGTGCTACAAAAAGTCTACCTGTAGCTCAGGCCCAAAGATAATTTGTTGTATAAATTTGCGACACAGTCTATAAATCTAATATTTGTTTTTCACTTTTAGGCGTTCCAGCTAAAGCAAACAAACCTCTTCAGTTGAAAGACCTACAACATCGTATAAGTAGACTAGAAGCAGGCAAGTGACTGAAGCAAATTTTCCGTCAAAAATCAAAACTTTGCTGTACTGAAAACTTCTTGCTCTATCATTGTGTGCTGTGTTTTTCTTCCGCCATTTATGCTCCTTATTTATTATTCTTATTACTGGTTCTAGGAAGAAACAAAGCCATTTGTATCACCTACAGAGCTATAGTTTTATCGGTCAACCAATTTTCACAAAAATTCATATATCTGGCTCTGTTCGCCATAATTCTCATTCTTCTTCTCATTCCCACATGGCCAGACACAAACAATAGTGTTGCATTTAAGAACTACACGTGTTTTAAAAATAAATAAAGTGTAAGTGCCACACCACAGAAACTTCTCCTTATCGAAGTCATGCGTGTTGATTTGAAACAGAGGACTGGCATCCCCCCCCCCCCATCCTTGCAATCGTGAGTGTCACGGCGGCTGGACCCCACTGATCTAAAGTTTACCATCTATTCAGTGGATAGGTCTTTTTTGTTTTCCACTGTAATACCCTTTAATCTCATGGCTGAAGTGGCATTTGCCAGGGGACAGAAAAGGTTCAAGGAGGTTTCATATTACTAAAACCACTCTTTTCTCTGCGTCTACTGCAATATTAATCAGATTGTTGTAATTTCTTAATAGAGATCCACTAAGACTACTCTTTACTAGTCACTTCAGCTATACGAAACCGCTAAATGATAACCTAAGTAAAAATGAAATTCAATAAGTATCCAGAAGTAAACTTAATTTACTAGTCATTTAAATCTGAACTTCTTCCATCCAATATATAATAACTCATTTTTATGTATAATTATCTAGTTCTTAAACTGGAAGGAAGGATCCAAGTGGTAGGTGACAAAATGATGGCCACCAGTGGAAAAGAAGTAGACTTTGCAACATCCAATGCTACATGTAATGCAGTTGGTGGACAAATGGTTACTCCCATGAAGGAAGCGGAGAACACCGCTGTCTTAGAATTTGTGAAGAAATATAACAGATATGCATACCTGGGAATGAGAGAGGGACCAGCACCTGGCATCTTCAACTACTTGAATAGAGTCCCTGTGGTTTACAAGCACTGGAGAAAGGGTGAACCCAGTGGAAAAGGAACAGAGGGCTGCGTTGAAATGTACACAGATGGGCAGTGGAATGATAAAGCTTGTAACCAAAAACGTCTTACTGTCTGTGAATTCTAAACGTAAAACATGTTTTAGATTAGGTTCAAAGTTACCTATGGCTTTTGCTGCGCTAATCAATAGTGGCCATTTCATGTGTAGCTTACTTTTGTTCTTTTAAAAATAAAACTAGAAGCATACTAAGCCTCTGTGTCCTTTTGACTTTGTCAATTTTATTTTTCATAATTTTCAATAATGCATAAATACAACTTAAAAAAAAACAAGCAGAAGGTCAAAGAACCAGGGGAACTGTATGACTTTAAATGTCAAACAATTTCCAAAAACAGCCAAAAAACGTAAGTAAAGATGACCTCTGCAGTTAAATTATGAAATATTGGAGAAGAACCTAGTGTAAAAAGCCTGAACTGGTTTTGAAAAGAATAATATAGCAGCACATAATGAGTCTAAGTGCTAGAGATTCAGGGTAACTATAAAAATTTCAGGGAAGAGGCAAGGTAAAATAAATAAATAGAGGAGAGCCATAAATTGAGTAGAGGAAAACAAAAATAAACATGCTCTACCCAATACTACCATATTTTCTAAAAGAGTGCAAGGGAGAACATGACAGACAAGAGCTAGTCTTCCACATTCATTATGTATTGATGGGGGCTCAGTGGACTTTCAATTAATTCAGTGCCACCTTTGGCTGTGTTTAACATATGGCATATACCATAGAGATTACCTATATTTAGAGAGATTGATGGAACAGGCAAAGTGCCGGATTGTTCACCCAAAGTTCAAGCTGTCCATAGGCAGTAAGGTCACAAATTGCCAACCAAAAAGATTTTAAGTGAGGGCAGTTCCAAAAGATGTGCAGAAGCAGTCCCTCATCTGTGCTACATCTTTAGCAACTGCAATCAGCCCCTGGAAAGTATCTGTGTATGACAGACATGAAGTACATTAGTGTGCATGGAGTGTGGGGGATACTGATGAATGAGGGGGTGAAGTTCTTATGTAAAAGGGGTGGCAGGGAAAGGAGTTAAATTAGGAAACTCAGATTAGAAACTTGTCAGCGGACAGAAAAGGTACTAAAATGATGTGTTTTCGGGGCACATTTAAAACTGTGGATGTTGGGAATTAATCTGATTGTCTGGGGTAGCACATTCCAGAGGACTGGTGCAGCATGAGAGAAATCTTGTAGATGGGAGTGGGAGGTTCGGATTATGGTGGATGATAATCTAAGGTAGTTGGCAGAACGTAAAGCCAGAGTAGGGTGGTGGACAGAGATGAGGGAGGAGATGTAAGGAGGTGCAGCACTGTGGAGAGCTTTGTGGGTGAGAGTAGTAAGTTTAAATTGTATTCTGAAGGAAAGGGCAACCAGTGCAGTGACTGGCACAGGGTAGAGGCATTGGTGTACGGTTGTTCAGAAAGATGAGCCTGGCTGCTGAATTAAGGATAGATTGGAGAGGGTAGAGTTTATTGAGGAGAAGACCGATTAGTAATGAGTTACAGTAATCAAAACGAGAGTGAATCAGAGCAAGAATGAGAGTTTTGGCTGTTTTCACAATAAGAAAAGGGCAGATTCTGGAGATGTTTTTGAGGTGAAAGTGACAGCTGCATGACATTAATTGAATGTGTGATGTAAAGGAAAGATCTGACTCAAAAATAACCCCAAGACAGCGGGCGTTCTGCCTGGGAGCTATGGTACTTCCACACACTGAGATGGAGACATCAGGTTTAGGTAGATTAAAAGAACTAAAAGATTCAGTATCAGATAGAGAGAAGACATGATGTTAGAGACAGCGGACAGACAATCACTGGTGTTTTGTATTAGAGCGGGGGTGATGTCATGGGTAGAGGCATATAATTGTGTGTCATCAGCGAAGAGATGGTACTGGAAGCCAAATCTGCTGATGGTTTGTCCAATAGGGGCAGTGTAGAGAGAAAAGAGGAGCGGAACTAGAACTGATCCCTGAGGGACCCCGATAGCAAGTGGAAGAGGAGAAGGCGTAGAACCATTAAATGACACACTGAATGAGCAGTCACAGAGATAGGAAGAAAACCAAGAGAGAGCTGTGACTTTAAGGCCAATAGAGTGCAGCATGTTAAGTAGGAGTTGGTGGTCTACAGTGTCAAAGGCTGCAGAGAGATCCAGAAGAATCAGGAGAGAGTATTTGCCGTTAGATTTAACCGCCAACCGCTGGTCTGAGACTTTAGTAAGGGCAGTTTCTGTGGAGTGTAGAATGTGGGAACCAGATTGTAAGGGATCAAGAGTTAGCAGAGAGATAGCGAATGAGGCGAGGGTAGACCAAGCATTCCAGGAGCTCAGAGATGAAGGGGAGATTGGAGACGGGTAGGTAGTTAGCAGTGCCGGACGGGTCAAAAGTTTTTTTTTTCAGTAATGGGGTTATAACTAATAGGCTGTAAGCCAGCATGGTGCACTAAATGTAGCCGTGTGACTGGCACACTTATAGAAGCTATATCTGTGTACAATGATAATACTAAGCAGCCACCCCCTCATGATAGTAGGTATGAGAGTGGCTGTTCATCAGTATAATGCACCTGAGCAATCTCCTTCTACACCTAGCATAGTGGTCTGCATCCTGTTGGGAACTGGTGCTATGATTAAGAACTGAAAAGTTTGAAACGCATAAGCGTTCCCTCCCCGGGATTTTTTAATTTCTTGTTTTCATTTTTACGGCCTTTTTCAGTTATTTTAAATTAATATAGCTCATTTTTGTGATTTGTTTGTAATAAGAGTGTAGGGACTCGCAATCCGATGAGGATCCTTTCACGCGGGTTGCGAGCTTGCGTATTTTGGCCAAAATATCAACTAATACGTCATGTCCGCACTATATAAGGGTCGGACATTATCAGGACACAGTACATTCCCCTGAGGAAGCACTCACAGCGAAACGCGCGTTGGGGTCCTTGTGGCAGAGCCAATACTGGTTTAAACACTTTTTGTTGTAATGGGAAAGGCTTCTTTCTGACTAATATCTGCATGCACTGACACTTTTTCCTATCCCCCGTTTACCAGTCATTAATGTTTACAGGGCACTAGAGGCAATTAGTGTAGAACCCATTTTGGGTCTGCAATAGATTTTTTGCGGTTAGACAGTACAGCCTTTCTATATTTCTTACATATTATCCAGCAATTTCCATGTCTCGCTCTATAATACCACATTGTTTGTACTAGAGTCTTGTATCTATATGTTTTTTAAGTGTTTGTTATATTTGTGTAATAAAATTGTTATATTCTTATATATTTCTGGCTTTATGCTGTATTTTCTTTTGGTATGTTTCATATACACTACTCAAAAGTTTGGGGTCACCCAGACAATTTTGTGTTTTCCATGAAAACTCACAATTATATTTATCAAATGAGTTGCAAAATGACTAGAAAATATAGTCAAGACATTGACAAGGTTAGAAATAATGATTTTTATTTCAAATAATAATTTTCTCCTTCAAACTTCGCTTTCGTCAAAGAATGCTCCATTTGCAGCAATTACAGCATTGCAGACCTTTGGCATTCTAGCTGTTAATTTTCTGAGGTAATCGGGAGAAATTTCACCCCATGCTTCCAGAAGCCCCTCCCACAAGTTGGATTGGCTTGATGGGCACTTCTTGCGTACCATACGGTCAAGCTGCTCCCACAACAGCTCTATTGGGTTGAGATCTGGTGACTGCGCTGGCCACTCCATTACAGATAGAATACCAGCAGCCTGCTTCTTCCCTAAATAGTTCTTGCATAATTTGGAGGTGTGCTTTGGGTCATTGTCCTGTTGTAGGATGAAATTGGCTCCAATCAAGCGCTGTCCACAGGGTATGGCATGGCGTTGCAAAATGGAGTGATAGCCCTCCTTATTCAAAATTCCTTTTACCTTGTACAAATCTCCCACATTACCAGCACCAAAGCAACCCCAGACCATCACATTACCTCCACCATGCTTGACAGATGGCGTCAGGCACTCTTCCAGCATCTTTTCAGTTGTTCTGCGTCTCACAAATGTTCTTCTGTGTGATCCAAACACCTCAAACTTCGATTTGTCTGTCCATAACAGTTTTTCCAATCTTCCTCTGTCCAATGTCTGTGTGCCCATATTAATCTTTTCCTTTTATTAGCCAGTCTCAGATATGGCTTTTTCTTTGCCACTCTGCCCTGAAGGCAAGCATCCCGGAGTTGCCTCTTCACTGTAGACGTTGACACTGGCGTTTTGCGGGTACTATTTAATGAAGCTGCCAGTTGAGGACCTCTGAGGCGTCTATTTCTCAAACTAGAGACTTTAATGTTTTTGTCTTTTTGCTCAGTTGTGCAGCGGGGCCTCCCACTTCTCTTTCTACTCTGGTTAGAGCCTGTTTGTGCTGTCCTCTGAAGGGAGTAGTACACAGCGTTGTAGGAAATCTTCAGTTTCTTGGCAATTTCTCGCATGGAATAGCCTTCATTTCTAAGAACAAGAATAGACTGTCGAGTTTCCCATGAAAGCTCTCTTTTTCTAGCCATTGTGAGAGTTTAATCGAACCCACAAATGTAAGGCTCCAGATTCTCAACTAGCTCAAATGAAAGTCAGTTTTATAGCTCCTCTAAACAGCAAAACTGTTTACAGCGGTGCTAACATAATTGCACAAGGGTTTTCAAGTGTTTTCTAATCATCCATTAGCCTTCTAACACAGTTAGCAAACACAATGTACCATTAGAACACTGGAGTGATTGTTGCTGGAAATGGGCCTCTATACATCTATGTAGATATTGCATTAAAAACCAGACGTTTGCAGCTAGAACAGTCATTTAGCACATTAACAATGTATAGAGTGTATTTCTGATTAATTTAATGTTATCTTCATAGAAAAAAACTGTGATTTTCTTGGAAAAATAAGGAAATTTCTAAGTGACCCCAAACTTTTGAACGGTAATGTAGTTATGGAGCTGCCTGCAGGGTAAATCATGGGGGGATGTTGGTTTCAAAAACATTACTCAACTTTTAACATAACTGCTTTTGGAGTTTATATATTGATTCTAATACCTCATGTGTATCATTAATATTTATCGTTTATCATGAATATCTTTTTCAGGATGCAGCCAGGCCTTGTAATGTTGGGGGAGAATAGTGTGTCAGTACTTGGTGTGGTACACTTAGAAGGTGCTGGGCAGCCCGCCTGATCTAATAGTAAGGGCGTAACTAATAGGCTGTAAGCCAGCATGGTGCACTGCATGTAACCGTGTGACTGGCACACTTATTGAAGCTATATCTGTGTGCAATGATAATACTATGCAGTCACCCCACACATGAATAGTAGGCGTGAAAGTGGCTGTTTATCAGTATATTGCACCTGTGTAATCTCCCTCTATGTAGCATTGTAGAGAGAAAAGGAGAAAAAAAGATACAAAAAAAAAGGCGCTCCTCTAACGTAAATATTGTCGGGATACGTGAGGTAAATAGCATACAAGCAAGAGTGGTATGCATAAGTGAATAGAGGTAATCCACTCACCTATTTGGGTTGTGCAGGATGATCGGCACTATTTGACCCTCACGTCATCAAGCACGGACTAGTATAAATGTACCATGTTTTGGAATGTCTAATTTCATATGCCTGATGAAGACCCTCGTAGAGGGTTGAAACGCGTTGCAGTTGTTTTATTATTTTTAACCCTCTCTGTGACGGGGTTTTAATAAAATATTTTATTCTCCTGAAATTCGAGTTGCCTTCACCATTTGAAGCTTCCAGACAGAATGAACATAGGAGCGCCACCACCAGGAGTTTATTTTTCTTGCTATTCCTAACTATGTAGCATTGTGGTTTGTCTGCATCCTGTTGCGAATTGGTGTGTGCACATTCCCTTGTGAGTAATAATGGCCTTTTTCAGTGATTTCATGATTAACCCTTTCTGCATTTTCACTTTCATCTTTTCCTCCCTACCTTCCAAAAGCCATAACTTTTTTATTTTTTATTTTTACATCAATATTGCCGTATGAGGGCTTGTTTTTTGTGGGACGTGTAGATATTCACTGCACCATTTATTGCACTATATAATGTAGGACTGGAAAAAAATTATTTGTGGCGTGGAATAGGAAAAAAAAACCTTGATTCCTCAATATTTTTCATTTTTTTTTCTTTTTACGGAGTTCACTGTCAGAAAAACGGCATGATCACTTTATTCTGATCGTCAATACGATTACGAGGATACCAAATTCATACCGTTTTTTTATGTTTTACTACTTTTGAAAGGAAAAAACTGATTATTAAAGATTCACTTTTTTATTTTTTCCGTCGGTTGAGCGGTATGAGGGCTTACTTTTTGCAGGGTGAGCTGTAGCTTCTGCCAAGGATAGAGAAAAGAAAGAGAGCTGACGGTTTCTTATTTTATTGCTCATGAACTGCGGGGAAAGACAGAGACTGGGACAGGCAACAATTGTTTCGCGTAAAATCACACTTTCTTAAGCCTTCTGATGACATCCTGCGTGTGTCACGTAGGGTTGCCATGGAAACATACATACACTACAAAAATTTAAAAAGACAGTGATTTATAAAAAGACACTCAAATCATTGCAATCATTGAATCCTAAATTGCCTAGTGCATTTGTTGTAATGATCCACCTAGCTTTCCTTTGAAGTAGAACTCTATGGAGGTCACCCCCTGCATAAGGTAAATCAACCTTTTCTATCTCTGTAAATGTGAGAGCATCTGACTTTCCTCCATGTATAACAGAAAGACAGGAGCATGGAAGCAGCACTCACGAAAAAAAAGTGAAGTTTATTCACCCAACAAATGCATTTGTTGGGTGAATAAACGTCACTTTTTTTTCATGAGTGCTGCTTCCATGCTCTTGTCTTTTTGTTATACATCATATGGGGAGAAGTCACTCCTTTCATTTGAAGCTTAGCACCGACCATTTATTTGGCAATTTGCACTTGTGCTGCTCCTACCTGCCTTACCACTTTGAATTTCCTCCATGTGTATTCCTCACATGTTCTATCAACCTTGGTGCTCCTTCACGTGTCACGATAGATCGACACTGTTCTCAGAACCTAATGTGTAAACACTGTATGAATTTGCCAATATAAAAAAAGCTGTAGTTTCTATTGGTATCATTTTAGGGTACATGAGACTTTTTGATCACTTTTTATTTCTTTTTTTTTTGTGGGAGATTAAGTGACCAAAAAACTGCGATTCTGGTGTTTTATTTTTTTATTTTTTACGGCATTCACCGTGTGGACTAAATTAATATATATTGTAACAGGTTGAGGGGGTTAATCTGCCAAGGGAGATATATTCCTAGACACCTATTAAGAGGTTAACATAGGGTCTTCCCTCCACACAGGTGCAGGGTGATTAAATAGGAGAAAAGCACTGCTGGGAGTGTGTGTGAGGAGAGCAAGAGTGTGAAGACTGGTCATACCTCATATTAACAGCGGGGTGAGAGCTAACCCCTGCAAAGGGCTGGAATGTGTGCTTTATGCTTGAACCATTTCTTTCTGTTCTAAACTGTTGTATGGGCTGATGTCACAAGCTACCGTTGTGTTTATTGGACTTGCCTGCTTGAAAGAGAACTAAAGCTTTTAAGTCCTGTTTAACCAGAATACTGCGCTGAGAGTCTCTTTGCCTAACTACATTCCCCAAACTGCTACAATATTTTAATAGTTCAGACTTTTACAGGCGCATCAATACCAGTTATGTTAATTTTTTTATATACATGTAGTTCATCGGGAACTGTGCACAGTCTGGGCCCAGGTTCAGAAGCACCTAGAGGCGTCCTAGAGCATACAAAAGACTCAGGCTGATAGAAGACATTCTGCTAACCCCTTGTTTGTGGTTGGGGATCTGGTGTGGCTGTCTTCAAAAAATTGCGTCTTAAAGTTCCGTCAAAAAAATTTGCTCTCCAGTACATAGGGCCGTACAAGGTCATTGAGGTCCTTAACCCTGTCTCCTTCTGGCTGGAGTTACCCCCGTCTTTTCAAATTCACGACGTGTTTCATGCCTCCCTCCTGAAACGCTGCTCCCCGTCCTTGGCTACCCTGTTCTCACCCCTGAAGGGGTAGAATTAGAGGTGGCCAAGATTGTGGATAACAGGATGGTCCAGGGCTCCCTCCAGTACCTGGTCCATTGGAGAGGATACGGGCCTCAGGAGAGGACTTGGGTACCCGCCCGGGATGTTGACGCTGCAGTATTGCTCAGGAGGTTCCATCTTCGGTTCCCCAATAAGCCAGGTCCACCTAGAAAGGGGGTGTACTGTAAAGGATCTGCCTGACACAGCTTCTGTGTCGACGCCCATGATTAATCAGTCTGCATCTGCTCCGAGGTCTGATAGAGTAACTCCATCTGCTACCTCTCAGGCTGGTAGGCTGAGGAGTGGGAGAACCTATCACAGCCTGGCCAGACGGAGCTAGCTCCCGCCCTCTGTTTATTTATACCTTCATTTCCTGCTCTTCCTTGCCTGTGATTCTTTCTGGTTTCCTGGCTCTGCTGTTCTTGCTAGTACTATTGACCTCGCTTCTAATTGACCCTGGCTTTACTGACTACTCTCCTGCTCTGCGTTTGGTACCTCGTATATTCCTGGTTTGACTCGGCTCGTTCACTACTCTTGTTGCTCACGGTGTTGCCGTGGGCAACTGCCCCATTTCCCATAGCTTCTATGTACATTTGTCTGTTTGTCTCTCGTGCACGTATTGAGCGTAGGGACCGTCGCCCAGTAATATGCCATCGCCTAGGACGGGTTGTGCAAGTAGGCAGGGACTGAGTGGCGGGTAGATTAGGGCTCACCGGTCTGTCTCCTTACCCCGTCATTACAGTCCCACCTCCAGAATCCAGTACTCATAACTAGTAATATTATATTTTTCAAGATCAAGGCCCTTCTTGAACTTTCTCCAGAATTAACCATCACAACATCCTGTGGCAGAGAGTTCTATAGTCTCACTGCTCTCACAGTAAAGAATACCCATCTGTGACGGTGGTGAAACCCTTTTCCTCTAGACATAGGGGATGCCCCTTTGTCTTTGTTATAGGCCTAGTTGTAAAAAGATCATTATACTGATCTCGGTACTGCCCAATTATATATTTGCACATTGTAATTAGATCGCCCCTGAGCCATCTGTTTTCTTTCTAAGCTGAAAAAGCCCAAGTTTGATAACCTTTCTTGGTACTGCAATCCACCCATTCCCTTAATTACCTTGGTCGCCCTTCTTTGCACCGGTTCTAGTTCAGCCAAGTCCTTCTTATACAAAGGTGCCCAAAATTGTACACGATATTCCAAAAGTGGTCTGACTAGTGATTTGTATAAAGGCAAAACTATGTTCTTATCATGAGCAGCTATACCTCTTATGATGCATCCCATGATTTTATTTGCCTTGGCAGCAGCTGCACGATGCTGAGCGATGTGGACAAGGAGTCCGGCATACTTTGTCCATTTTTTTACGTATGTTGCTAAACATTAAGGACACATATACGGGAAGATCTGAGTAGACTTAAAGTGCAGGTTTTTTTCTGTCAGTGGGAATTGCAATTTATTCCTGGAACGGGAGTGAGAATAACCTCTAAACCACTTTATACACCCAGGATACAGGTAGAGCGCTACAATTGTTTATATTTTATATATCATTGAAGTTCTGATCTAGTATCTAGTATCATAGATTGTATGGTCACTAAGAGGGGATAAACACGTATCCCAATATTGGATTGAATCCATGACGTTATTGCCTCCCTAGACAGGTGGTTTTATAACAAGGAAGTTATTACTTTCCAAGATCCTCAATGCTGTTTTTTTGACTCTTGTGAAACGTGTGTCTGCTGTTATTCTGGTACTCAAATTCCTTAGTCACAAGGTCAACAAGCATAGATATTTGACAGATTTCCCCGGGGGTGGCATGTGATGATCATTTAGGTGCAAGAGAGCTCTGATAATTGTACTGTAAATGTAATTAGCTGTGTACATTTGTGATCATTATGACCAGGACAGTTTTTTAACCCCTTCAGTACTGAGCCTGTTTTGGCCTTCAGGGCGAAGCCGATTTTTTCAAATCTGACGTGTCACTTTATGTTGAAATAACTTTGGAATACTTTTACCTATACAAGTGATTCTGAGATTGTTTTCTTGGGACATATTGTATTTTATGTTAGTGAAAAAATGTCATCGATAAATTCAATATTTATTTGTGAAAAACACCAAGATTTAAAGAAAATTTGCAAAAATTAGCATTTTACAAAATTTAAATGTATCTGCTTGTGAAACAGATAGTGGTATAGATGAGGAGAAAAGTGGAGTCTTCAGGAGGAGCTGCTACACACAGGATAACATGCACACCGGTAATGATAGTAAATCACGTATGCAGTTGAAGTTCCAAAGGTTTATTTTAGAAGCAAGTGGCAACGCGTTTCAATGCTGGAACAGCATCTTCATCAGGCCCTGATGAACAGCGATACCAAATTTGTGTATTTTTTTTATTTTTTTATTTACTTTAGAGAAAAAAATGGGAAAAGCTTTTTTTTTTGGACTTTAAATATTGATTTCATTTTTTCCACTAATAAGAACTATTTCCTTTTGTTTTTACACATTTTATTAGTCCCCCTAGGGGACTTGAACCAGCAATCAGTAGATAGCTGGTACAATACACTGGAAAACTAATGTAATGCAGTATACATTTTTACAAGTTCCTGTAACAATGCGATCGCTGTTCCTGTCCGTTAGTCCCGGGTGTTAGCTGTAATACACAGCTAACCCCCGCAAAGTATGGCGTGGGCTCAGCGCGTGAGCCTGCTCCATACATCAACCCCCCCTGCACCACGACATGCTATTAAGTCATGGTGCGCTAAGGGGTTAATGCGCAGCGGAGGGTGCAGAGTGAAAATTAAAATTTTCCACTGATGGGGCGTGGCTTGGATGCAGACCGGGACGGACGCTTCAGAGTGAGCTCCGTCTTAAAACCTCAAGCGACGGTATATTTAAGCGTGCCCGAAGCCGGGGTTTGACTGCTCTTCGTCACTCAACCCGGGGACAACGATGATGACAAGGAGAAAGGGGAATAAGTCTGGCCCGAAGCGGCTAACAGACTTCTTTTCGACCCGCAGCGCGAGGAAGGAGGATTTCCAAGATGGCGCCGGCAGCAGCTTCTCTGGAGAGATGTGTGACAGAGGATCGAGACTGGCGTCGCCCTCGGAATCTCCCGGTGAGTCTATACACTCCCCTGAATGCCCAATAGCGGCCAGCCCGGGAAGCAAGCTGATCTTTGGCCCTAGCGCCCCACTGACACCGGAGAGAAGCCACGGGCAAATGGCGGCTGAGAGACGGCAGCAAGAGGAGGAAGATCTCCCCCCTGAACGTCAGGTTTCCCAAAGGGACCTAATCCCAACTACTGATTCCTTGCAAGAGGATACATCACTTGAGGAGGGGGACCCGATCTCTAGCCTCCCCACTACAGACCAGGCGGCGTCGGAAACTTTTATTAAAGGCCTGGTGATGGCCCTTAGGGGGTCCCTGCAAAAGGACTTAGCAAAAATCTCTGCTACGCTACACACTAATATAGAAGAGTTAGGCTCCAGAGTGGATCATGTGGAGAGGAAAATGGGGGAGTTCACTCAGGCGCACAATGATTTAGTGGATGCACACTATACTTTAGAAGAAGAGGTGGAAAGCATGAAATCTAAGATGGCGGATATGGAGGATAGAAATAGGAGGAACAATGTTAAATTTCGGGGCATTCCTGAATCTGTGTCTCCGTCTGATCTCCCACTGTTCTTGCAAAAGCTGATTAAATCCCTCTTGCCACACTCCACGCCTCAGGATCTGATCATAGACCGGGCACACCGTTTGCCGAAACCTAAGGCTTTACCATCAGAAATACCAAGAGATGTACTTTCTCGCATACATTTTTTTCATGTCAAGGAGGCCCTAATGTTCGCAGCGCGAAAAGCTCAGAAACTCCCAGACACATATGAAGGGGTACATCTTTATGCGGACCTCTCACAAGCCACTCTTCAAGCTAGAAGGAACTTCCTGCCTGTTACACTCTCACTACGGAGCATCAAGATACCGTATAAGTGGGGGTTCCCTACGAAGCTTCTGGTCCGAAAAGAGGATCGTACACATGTTCTTCACAAGCCTGCGGATGGTATTCAATTGCTGAAGGAGTGGGGGGTCCGGATGTCCGACATACCTGTGAAACCCTCAATCAGAGCCCCGTCCAAAATTTCTCCAGAGTGGCGGAGTCAGGCTGACTCTCGCTGAAGGTACTTTATGCGTGAGATTATGAGGTTGTGTCTCTTCAGGCCGAACTTTCGTCCCCAGTATCTTTACAGGGTCGTTGAGATCTTCTAGATCCTGTGGTTTTCATAGTGCTTCAGGGACTGTTATATCTCTGATACATGTGGTTAAAGTTGTGGTTCAAATATTCCCTGTTTTTCTCCCAAACATGTTACACCAAGTGTATATTCTCTGGTATGTCTACAAATGTTGATGAGTCGAGGATGAAGCAGACTGCATATGGTATAATGCTCATTAGGAATTATGATAATGGCGGTTAAAATAGTTTCACTGAATGTGAAGGGATTGAATAGTCCATTTAAAAGATCCTCCGCCTGGAAAGAGGCCCGAAGTTCTAGAGCAGATATCTTGTGTCTACAGGAGACACATTTCCAGAGGGAGCAGTGCCCTTCTTTTATAAATCCGAATTTCCCTCATGTTTTTATGGCCAATTCTGACTGGAAAAAAGCAGGGGTCTTGATTGCAGTCAGGGATTCTTTGGATTTTAAGCTGGTGGATTCTCTGATCGATGTGGGGGGGAGATTTCTTGCTCTGGTGTGTTCTATCAATGACTCTTTGATAACGTTAGTCAATATCTATGCTCCTAACGCCTCACAGATTCGCTTTCTGAACAAAACCATGCGGAAAATTCGCAAGATCCAAAAGGGTCAACTCATACTTTGTGGAGATTTTAATGTAGTTCCAGACAGGGTTATGGACACCACCAGCAAGAGCAGGAGGTCTCTCCTTACACTCTCACCGTGGGCTCAAAGGGAAGACCTTTATGATGTGTTTAGATGCCATAATGCTTCGTCCAGGGAATTCACTTTCTATTCTTCCTGCCATCATACTTTCTCTCGGATTGATGTATTCCTAGTAGATAAATGGTTGCTGCAAGCAGTACAGAAAGCAGAGGTAGGGGTGATCACGTGGTCAGACCACGCTCCTATATCCATGCAGATAGCATTGGCACCCTGGTCCCGTCCCTTTAGGAATTGGCGCAATAATACCTTTCTGATGGCCCTTCCTAAATATAAAGAGCATATTTCCTCTCAATTGCAAGAATACTTTGATCTTAATGACACCCCAGAGGTTGACCCCTTTGTCCTATGGAATGCCCATAAAGCAGTTATGCGTGGTCTCCTGATCCAGCAGAGCTCACACTATTATAAACAGAAACGGGTAAATACGGACAAGGTATTGGAACAGATCAAAGCTCTAGAGACCCAACAGAAATCCTCCCCTTCGGTCACACTAAATGATGCGCTGACCAAACTTAGACAGGAACTTAGGAGGCTGCTTATAGCGGACTTTGATAAACATTTAACCTCGCTTCGCATGACCTATTACACCTCACATAATAAAGCGGGCAAATATATGGCGACAAGGGTTAAACTGAAACAACAAAAAAGTAGGATTCCATTTTTAGAGGCGGAGGGGGAGGATTCTAGGGTTTCGAACCCGCAAGACATCGCGGACAGATTTAGTTCGTTCTACGCTAAACTTTATAATTTGAAAGAAGACCCTGCTACGTCTCACCCAACTTTGGAGACTATAGGTGGGTTTTTGGACAAGCTACAGCTGCCCAAGATAACCCCTTTACAGCTAGACCAACTTAATGCCCCTATTCTGACAGAGGAAGTGACCAGAGTAATTCGGATGGGTAAACAACACAAGGCCCCGGGACCGGATGGGTTCTCCTCCGAATATTATAAACTAAATGAGAAGGTATTGGCCCCATACTTGGCACGAATTTTCACCGCTGCAATGGTCAAGGGTAACCTTCCTGAGGAAATGCTCCAAGCAACCATAGTTACCATCCCTAAACAGGGGAAATCTCCTACGCTACCAGCTAATTTCAGGCCCATATCCTTGTTGAACTGCGACACCAAACTTTATGCAAAGATACTGGCCCAACGTCTATTGACCATACTCCCTACCATTATTCATAATGACCAGGTGGGATTTACGAAGGGCCGCCAAGCCCCAGATGGCACCAGACGCATCATCAATCTGATATCTAAGGCAGAGATTAGCCGGACGCCTTCTCTTCTCCTCACGCTGGATGCGGAGAAGGCGTTCGATAGGATTCATTGGGACTTTGCCTTTGCTACCATGCGAATGTTCGGTTTCTCTGGTTCCATTCTCACTGCGATAGGTGCTCTATATTCCTCACCTTCAGCTAGGGTCTTGACTAACGGGATGATGTCCAGACCATTTCATATCACCAATGGTACCCGACAGGGATGCCCTCTCTCGCCCTTACTGTTCACTATGGTTATGGAACCATTGGCGGAAATGATTCGAATGGATTTGGGAGTGCGAGGGATTTCAGTAGGGCATAGACAGCATAAGATAGGCTTATTCGCTGATGACGTAATTTTGACCCTTACGGATCCATTGACATCTCTCAGAAGGGTATCGGAAATTCTGGAATGGTTCAGTAGGGTCTCGTATTATAAAGTTAATGTATCCAAATCTCAGATACTGGGATATCAATTTCCACAAGACTGCGACAGGACATTCAGAAAGAATTCTCGTATGGTTGGGAGGAAGGGTCGATCCCTTATCTAGGTATTAACTTATGTGCCAATACTTCTAAACTGGCACATATTAATCTGCTTCCTTTATTCGATAAACTACAGGGAGACCTTCAGCGATTATCATGCACTGAACCGTCCTGGATGGGACGCATGGTCCTATATAAAATGTTAATTCTGCCCAAAATACTATATATTTTTAGAACAGTTGTAGTTCCTATTCCTAGACCCCTTCTTAGTAAGCTACAAGACCAGTTGATGGGATTTATTTGGAACAAGGGGAAACCACGGGTGGCACGGCAGCGTCTCTATGTCCATAGACGGAGGGGGGGAATGGGAGTTCCGAATCTTGAAGCGTATCACGCAGCTATAGTGATGCGCCAGTTGAGACACTGGTGTTTTCCATTCACAGGCTCTAGTTGGCCTATGATAGAACGACATCTGATTGGAGATATCCCTCTCTCCTCGCTACTGCTAGCTCAAGCGAAGTTCCCTACAAGTTTGATTCCAAGATTTCCTACAGTGATAGCTTCTATCCAGGCATGGAAAGCAGCTCTAAAGGCAACACCCCCTGACGCTCCTACCCGCAAGATCCCTCTACCGGTGGACACCCTGGAACTTTTGGTTCCTAACCTAAAATTGAAAAACTGGGAAGCCCGGGGGATTGTGACACTATCCGATTTGTTTAATAGTGACAATATAAAAACTTTCTCAGAGCTACGTACGAAATTTGGAATTTCACAGGCAGATCTTTTTAAATACAGGCAGGTTAGACATCTTCTTCCATCTAAATCGCATGCACAGGTACAGATTCCATCTGGGCTACATGACTTGATTATGAAGAATGATATGGGGGAGTCTAAGCTAACCCGAGCTTTATATGATAAAATCCTGGGGGACGGGGCAATTTCAAAAACCCCACAAATGGCAAAATGGGAAGTAGACTTGGGGTACACATATGACATTGAGACATGGGAAAAAGCGATTAAATGGACATTGAGGTCCACTATGAATTAGAATCTCCTGGAAGTTTTCCACAAACTACTTTTGAGATGGTACTATACTCCATGCAAATTGGCCAAAATTTACCCGTCCTCTAGCCCCTTGTGTTGGAGAAGATGTGGGATGGTTGGGTCATTATTTCACATCTTTTGGGAATGCCCAGTTATTGCTTCATTGTGGAAAGAGGTGTTTGACTTATTGTCCATTTTAGTGGGTACCCAGATGAAACTCAGTGCAGCTCTAGCCCTTCTCTCCTTGGATATAGATGTAGTAGAACCATCCCAAAGAGTTATTGTGTCCCACATTTGTCTCTCAGTTAAACTTTTAATGGCTAAACGGTGGAAAACTAATGTAGCTCCCTCTATACGGGAAGTGATTGACAATGTTTCATCTCATTGTGGGTACGAGAGGCTCTTTGCACTTCGTCTTAATAAAATGGAACGCTTCAAATCCCAATGGCGTTCGTGGATAGATAGGTTCTCTTGCTGAAAAAATAAAAGCCCAGAGAAAAAAGGGGATTATTGGGAAATGTATTGTCAAAAATACTACAAAGGTGTATAGATTAATGTATACTTGGTGTGTATCCTGGTTTCCCTACCCTCCCCGGTTGCTTTTCCCTTCTGTATTCCTTCCCCCCCTCCACAGGTCACTTCTCAAATGTTGATTTGCATCGTATAGGTACTTCCTTGCAAGGATACTATGTACCATTGTATAATCTGTAACCTGTGGTTTCTTTGATATACTAATAAAAAACTAATGTTTAAAAAAATAAATAAAAAATTTCCACTGATATGCCATTTTAGTGCACTATATGTTATGCCCAGTTTGTGCCACTGAAGACAAATACCTCATAAAATATTAACCAGGTTCTCCCGGGTATGGCGATGCCATATATGTGGACGTAAACTGCTGTTTGTGTACGCTGTAGGGCTCAGAAGGGAGGGAGCGGCATTTGGCTTTTGGAGCGCAGATTTAGCTTGGTAGCAGTTCTGTTTGGCGTTTTGCTGGTATTTCAGTTTATAATGTGGGGTCTTATGTAAGCTGTGCGGGGAACATCAGGGCATAATAAGAGGGTATAATAATGTGGTAAATAAATAATAATTCATAGATGTGTGGCCAGTGTCGCCATATTCTGAGAGCCAAAACTTCTTTATTATTTCTTCACCGGAGCTGTGTTAGGGCTTATTTGTTGCGGGACAATCTGTAGTTTTCATTTGTACCATTTTGGGGTACATGCGATTTGTTTGATCACTTTTTATTACATTTTTTTGCAAGCAAGGTGACCAAAAACTATACATTCTGACAATGTTTTTTATTCTTTTTCTTTTTTACGGCGTTCACCATGGCTATAAATGACAATTTTACTTTATTCTGCAGGTCGAAAAGATTATGGTGATACCATATGCATATCGTTTTTCTTCTGGTTTTCAGCATTTGTGCAATAAAACCAATTATTAATAAAAATATATGTTTTTTGTCAGTCCAAAAATATTATTTTTCAGTCAAAAAAGCTGTGTAATTGCTTGTTTTTTGCGGGACGGGTTGTATTTTTTATTGATACTCTTTTGGTGTACATGTGACTTTTTGATCACTTTTTACTCTATATTTTGGGAGGGTGGTGACCAAAAAAAATAGTGATTCTAGCATTGTTTTTTTACTTTTTTTTTTGCGGTGTTAACCATGCGGGAAAAATAACATTATAGTTTTAGAGTTTGGGTTGTTACGAACACGGTGATTCCAAATATGTGTACTGTTTTTACGTTTTTTTTCCTATAATAAAATACTTATTGTAGGAAAAAAAAAAATTTTTTCTTTATGACACTTCTAAGTTTTATTTTTACACTTTTTTTAAAACATTTTTATTATCTTTTTACTTTTTTTACTTGTTCCACTATGCTCCTTTTGCATAAATTACTGAATCAATGAGAAAAAGCAAAAAACACGGCGCCACATAGTGCAGGTTACCCAGGTATGGAGTGGTGTACAAGAAGAGTGGTACTCACCTGGTAACGGATGGTAGAAGGCAATAAAGGATAAAGGTACAGCTGCTGCCAGGACTCGGGACCGGTGATTAAAATGAACGACCGCGAAGGTTATGCTGGTATAGCAGAAAAAGGACTCACCGCGGGCGCTGCTGCACTTCAATGGAACCAAAATGCTTGGAAGGTTCAGATCGTTGGTAATAATGTACGGAAGAGTGTAAGAATAAATGGAATTTATTAATAATATGACTACGCGTTTCAATGCCGTACTGGCCTGATGAAGATGCCAGTACGGCATTGAAACGCGTAGTCATATTATTAATAAATTCCATTTATTCTTACACTCTTCCGTACATTATTACCAATGATCTGAACCTTCCAAGCATTTTGGTTCCATTGAAGTGCAGCAGCGCCCGCGGTGACTCCTTTTTCTGCTATACCAGCATTACTGAATCAATGCAATGTGGCATGGAGGCGATCAGCCTGTGGCACTGCTGAGGTGTTATCAATGCGGCGTGGCATGGAGGTGATCAGCCTGGGGCATTGATGAGGTGTTATGGAAGCCCAGGTTGCTTTGGTAGCGGCCTTCAGCTCGTCTGCATTGTTGGGTTTGGTGTCTTTCATCTTCCTCTTGACAATACACTATAGATTCTCTATGGGGTTTAGGTCAGGCGAGTTTGCTGGCCAATTAAGCACCGTGATACTGTGGTTATTAAACTAGGTATTGGTACTTTTGTCAGTGTGGGCAGGTGCCAGGTCCTGCTGGAAAATGAAATCAGCATCTCCATAAAGCTTGTCAGCAGAGGGAAGCATGAAGTGTTGGAAAATGTCCTGGTAGATGGCTGCGTTGATTCTGGACTTGATATAACATAGTATATAAGGGGCAGCATAGTATATAGGAAACAGCATAGTATATAGGGGCAGTGTAGTATATAAGGGACAGCATAGTATATAAGGGGCAGCATAGTATATAAGGGGTAGCATAGTATATAGGGGGCTACATGGCGAGCAGCATAGTATATAAGGGGCAGCATAGTATATAGGGGCAGCATAGTATATAATGGGCAGCATAATATATAAGGGGCAGCATAGTATATAGGGGCAGCATAGTATATAGGGGCAGCACAGATATCTTCAGTTTTAAAGTAGAACAAATAAAATGAACACATATTTACAGAGACATATATACACATGCAGACAAATGTATAGACACATATATTGACACATATATAGACACACACACACACACACACACACACGCATACATACTGGAACATATACACATACAAACTTACGATCTCTCCTTGTTGACAGGATTACAGGTTTCTTGCAGGACGTACTGTGGGCAGAGCTTCCTCCTCCTCGGTTCTTGTTTACTCTGTATGTGTAACTAAGAGCAGAGCACAGAGTAGAGGCAGAGCCCAGTGGCCCCCCCTACATGCTGGGAGGGTGCAGCGTCTTGAGCACTTGCACAGGTCACACACCCCTAAGGCCGGCCAGGATTGCTTCCGCTCATATGTAGGCCAGGCCCTATTAATACATTTCCTGGAGGAATAACATAAAATGCTCTAGAATTGTTATCTCAAGGGTAATACAAGGCTTTACTAAAACAGACATGTCAGGAAAGGTGATAGCTCCTCTATAAATCGTGTGACTCACAGGTAACGTTTTCTCCGATTGGAGACATTCTCTTTCCTTTTCTTCTCCTTACGGCCCAGATCACCATGAATGCTTCTTCCAGCCATGACTCGACTCTGCAGATTTTGCTGTTCAGAAATATTTTGCCCTTCACTTCTGCAGCCATACTCACCGTCTATAAAATTACAGACCAATTTCAGACCGAAGACCAGACCCCTAAATAATTCAAAACTCAGACCAAAATTACCTAAATGAGTTATAAAAAATAATTAATAGTGCTCCTCACAATAAAAGTGTCATCTTCTGTACCCCATATAGTAATATTCTGTTGTGCTCCCGACAAAGGAATAACGCCCCCTCTGTGCCCTCTAGACTGTAACAATGCCCCCTTGACAGTAATAATGCCACCTTTCTGCATCAACCCAGTAATAATTTCCCCCTTTCTGTCTAAACACTGTCATAATACGCCATTTTCTGCACGTCACAGTAAATTTGCCACATTTGTGCTCCTTTAAAAATGAATAATGTCCCGGTGTGCCCTCTAAAAAGTAATAATGACCCCTATGTGCACAGTAATAATGCCCCCTATGTGCACAGTAATAATGCCCCCTGTGTGCCCCATAACAGTAATCTGAGCTTCCCACACAGAATAAAAATGACTACTCATAGATATTTGTGCCCCATTTGAGCTCCCTGATCTGCCATAATTTACAACTGTATCCACTAAGCAAGCGATACCACTGCCTGCCGGGTGGCCCACTGACCGACACACTTAAGCGACCCAATTGGAATCTTCTTGTTTGGGAAAATTACTAGTCCGAGTCCCAATGAAATTCTGCATGAAATGACTGCAAACAGAGATTTTGTAAACTGTGAGTCATTGATTCAGAAATTGTATTGGAAAATAGTATAACTTTAAATTATAAAATGAATTATGCATTATTTATTTCTTAAAACCATAAGCCAACCTAGCATTGACTTGGTTACCGCTTCAAAGTGTTGTTTAGTCTATGACCATAAAGTTCATTATCTTTAGTACAATTCAGCCTCTCTCTTAGAAAAAACAGCTTAATCTAAAAGAACCCCTTATTTTTCTGTCAGAATTCCCTTATATTCTATGTATATTGACCCTCTTCTTTGCAAATACAGCCCATCCAGAAGACCTTTTCTCGCTGCAATGTGTCTATGCTATTGAGTTATGTGTAGCACATACTTATTTTGAAACACTTGTATATAATGGACCCCACTAACAGTGTTTTTTTTCTCCCTACCAATACGAACATTATGAACTTCAAGATCCTTTCTAAAGTACACTAAGGTAGTCATTACATCAAAAGCTGATCCTTTTAGACAATCTCTACTTAGACTCAATATTGTAGATGCTTGAAAACGTAATTTGGTAATGGTAAATACCTCTTAATCTATGGGACACTACCTTGTGCAAATCCATTAGATTATTTAAAGCATTTTTACAACACTTTTTAAAATAAACATCAAGGATACAACAAAGAGGGGCAATTTATCTTACTAAAGTAACATCATAGTACCACTTGATGTACAATGAAGTGTCTAAAAACAATATAAAATGAGAATACATGACCAGTGTTCATTAGTCTTGTATTTTCCAGAGGTAAGTACCACAAGAAAATCTATGGTTTTCATTGAGCTTCTCTAAAACTTTGGATTTATCTGTTGTTTTTGATGACATGTATGCTATATTATGCTTAACTACAGTATGTAACTATGAAGCGGCCAAACTTTTTCAGTATATTACTTTTTGTGAGTTTGAGTTATGTGATCTACCAGGTAACCAAGGACAGGTACAAATGGCGCATGGAGGATGCTTTTGCAAATGTTTTAAGCTTCTCTTTTTTTAGATGCCCCTTTATAATTGTGATAGCAGATACACTTCGTGACTTATTGCCCTTGTTCTACAGCCATGTCTTCTCCATACATGACTGTGCTTCTTGTCGTACTGCTCTGTTCTGTTCTAGAGTATATGTTAGCCATCAGGGAGTGTGTGTGAGACACAAGCCAGCTAATAGTGCTAGACGAGGCTCATAAGTCCCTTTTATGATTCGCCATTGAGCATTTCACTCTAATTGGGTGGTGACAGACACATTGAAACATTAACCTTTGAAGAGGCATTTTTCTTCCTTCTGTGAATAGCCTAGTGGCTGTAAATGATGATCTATTGGTCCCCGTTTCTGAGTTCTACCGGTACATTGCAGGCATTGATATATCCTTTAAATTAACTAAATGTCACTGTTCTCCAGTGGAATCTATTTGACTGCCATGGGCAGCTACTCCATTTTTCCTTTGCACCAAAAAAAAATCAAAAAAAAATCTGTTGTATATAAAACTCTAGATTAAATCCCATGCTGTGCTTTCTTCACAAGATTTAATTTAATGTTTGAGAACGAGCAAAATTGTCTCTACCTATGGTTGATGGTTATATGATGCTACACTAGTAAGCAAGTAGTGAGGAATGTGACGGAACGGCACTCACCCACATAGTAATAGTTCTTTCTTTTATTGTGGCATCCAGCAAAAAATTAAAAGCGTTCAAGGAAGGACATAGCAGATAGCGTGGCCGGTTACAGTCTGTTTCACGCTGGGAATAGCGCTTCTTCTGGCCTCTACACTAGTAATCAAATGATGGTTATTGTGTTTACAGGTATTCTATGATAACAAAGATGTTCTCTCAGGGATCTCTACTGCTCATAGTGTTGGCTGGTTTGGTATGTTCCCTTCCTCAGCCATTCAAGTGGGCAAAGCCTAAAGTACTTCTAGAAGCTGTAATTCCTAACCCACTTCCAAAGGTGGTTACAGAGATACCAAATGTGCCAGGAGGAACACTAGGGAAAATTGGACTAACAGGTTTGTGTTTTTTTTAATTAATGTTACAAATTGTGGCCATAGTGGACGTACAGGTATGACTGTCAAGTTAAGACAATGAGTAACAATGTTTGGGTTTTTGACTGAAATTCTATTCTGGAAATATGTCCAACTCAACATTTATTAAACAAGTTTTGAATATGCAACCTAAGTTATATCGGCGTTCTTGCCAATATAAATTTTGGAATATTTTCATTCACTCAAATACAGTGTAAGATTAGCAATGGAAAAGAAAGAAAATATTTTTTTTGTATTGGTGCATTATTTTGATATCTGTTATTTTAATAGATATGCAGCTGGTGAACTACACGTAACACATTCTTACTATGACCATACAAGAAAATTTGGCTTCCCAGCTTATTATCATCTCTTTCCCAGCATTCGATTTTTTACACAGGGCGGTATTAAGGTCCTATTTGCACAGGTCCATTATACGGCTGCCATTTGCATCCATGAAGCTTCTATTGTACTTAGGCGTCCAATTTTATACATAAAAAATGGTTTGTTCCATCATATGCTGTATTTACATATGTATATTTGCTATATAAGACTTTTTTTACTATAGGCAGGCAAAAAAAATTGTCTTCCCAGCTTATTTTCACATCCCCATTCTCAAAACTTATCATAAGTTTTATCAAATAAAGAAAACCTGTTATACGAAGTCAGATTTCATTTTCGGTAGAAAATGTCATCATTTGAATGACACACACATACCTGAGTGTACCGGGTACATATATGACTCAGTCGGAGCACAAATACATAGGACCAGCGACGTCCCTAAAAGATGCCCTAAAAACGGTGATCCTGAGCTGGGATCTAACCCTCAACAAGAAGTCCCAAAAGCTGGGATAACGCAGCAGCTACCTAATCACGATGAGTCCCTAATGCCATTGACTTTAGGCAGCTTCATAATACACTTATATTGGATGTCATTAGAAATGCACAGAGAGCCCAAATAAAGCATATGTCACATTTACTGTACTTAACACAAACACATTTCTTGTTTAGATATTTACTATGTTATATTTCTTTCTTTAAGGTTTATCTAAAATTCCAGGACTAAATCCACTGCCTATTATTAATGCAAAAGAAAGCCTACCTCTACCAAAGGGAGAGTTATCCGTTAATGCTGCAACTGTTGGAGATAAACCCATCTTACCAGCTTTAGCAGTTCCAGGTAGATAAAATACATAAAATTCATGTCAATTTGTCTACACAGTAAAAATATGGATGGGGGCTATAAAGCTTTATTGAGCACCATACCTTTTGGCACTCCTAAATAAGCTGAGTATGAACCATAGACACCATATTACCTGTATTCAGCTTTCACAGTAGAACTGAGATATGTTGACTGGTTCTTATGATTGGTGAGAGTCTGGTGCTAAAAATTCCAACAGTCTCAACTTTATATATATTAACATGGAAACATGTTACAAATCATTTGTGTTGTATGTAAAGTAATCCTCTAATGAATGACCTCTCCGATTCTTACATCAGCTGTGTGGACCGGAAGTCAATTCCTATTAGACCGACATTGAGCATCTCATAGAGATCAAAAGAGAAACTGACTCCCAGTCCACACAGTAGATGATATAAGAATCAGAGAGTCAGATCGGGAGTCACGTGGTCTAATGGAAGGACTGAATGTAGGCTGAAAATACATGAATAAAGCACTCAGGGATTTAAAACAAACCAGGGATTTATACCATCACTATTACAAAAGGGGGGTGTGGGGCAAAAGAAAATTTTTAGGGAGTGCTACTTCAAGAATAGTTTCTAACAACTAAGCAGAATGTTATTGTACAATAAAAAATATAAACAATAGACATACATGTTTTTTACTATGATGTCAAAACATTTAAATGCTTTTTCCTTTAAGGGCCACTTGAAATTCCAGGACTAAATAAACTTCCTATCAGTAATTCAATAGACAGCCTACCTTTACCTACAGGAGAGTTAGTTGACCATATCGAAAATAGAGAAAAAATCTGCATACCCAAACTAGGAGTTTCAGGTAAAGAAATGTATTTATGGACCGCCTAGTGCAATCTTGTTTAATTTGTATCTTATTACATGTAGAGTGAAATCAGAGTTTTAAAAAAAAAATGAGGGTGAAAAATAAAATGTATCTCTCAATTTGACAAAAGTTCCCTTGTATACATAAAGCTTATAAAAGTGATATTTCAAAACTATTTTACACACAATTCATAATTTTTTTATGATTCTACACAATTTAACATTTCTTCTTTTAAGGTGCATCTGTCATTCCAGGACTAAATACATTGCCCATCATTAATACAAAAGGCAGTCTACCTTTAAATAAAGGAGATTTGGTTATCAATGCTATAACTGGAGTCAAACCCAACTTACCAAAATTAGGAGAACCAGGTAAGATATATTTATTTTATTTATGGATACCCTGGGGAGTTTTAAATGTAAATATGTTATTGCCCAATAGATTAAGACCATGGTAAGCTAAATGTAATTGTGGTGAATAGTATAATACACTTCTCAATTAGGCTGCCCGCACACATAGTGGCAACTTGCAATTTGTGGTAAAACGTGTGGCACTCTACCAGTGTCCTCTATTAGATTTTATCTAATTTATCTCATTTATGTTGGAATTGCAGGGTGCAGTGGACCTTCACATTGTAGGTGTAAGTGGTACAGAAGTAGATGTCAGCAGTAGTGTGGGGTAAACAAATGGGTAAAAAAAAAAAAGTTGAGACAATGCTAATAAATATTATTTTTTTTACTTTATGGATTTCAGTTGAGGTCGGCACACCTCTTCAATGGCAAGAACTAAACCGTCGTGTACACAGATTGGAAGCAGGCAAGTGGTTAAAGTCATGTTGTTTTTGCCCATTTTTATATTCAAAAGGTGATGATATAATTTCTGAAGATAGTATATTACATAACCAATTTGGAGCACAAAAGAAAAAAATTATGTTGCACTTCTCTAATGAATGAACAAATTAGTCTACTGGTGTACAAGCCTATTAATAATAATGTTATTGAATAATTGTTTTTTTATAAAAAGTTGTTGTTTTTTTTACAGATTTAATTTCACAAGAAAGTAAACATTTCATATTAACATGACATTTCTTATCATTATTATTATTTGTACAGTATAGCTATAACAACTGCACTTTGCACGGCATAATACTGGAGTAACCCATTGTGACATTTAGAAAAGACAGTGTGGTAGAGACAAATAAAACAATGAAAAGTTTCATGTGATATGAGCCCTGGCCATACCAGTTTACAATCTACTTTATTAGACCTCATGCACACGAACGTAAAAATGGGCATAACTACGAGACGTAATTACGGCCCATAATTACGGGCCCATAGACTTCTATTGGCCACGGGTACCTTCCCATATGCTTACGGGAAGTTGCCTATGCCATTGAAAAACATAGAACCATGTCCTATTTCAGGCCGTAATTACGGCCCGGCAGGCCCATAGAAGTCTATGGGGCTCCCATAATTACGTGTGGCTACATGTGTGCACCCGTAATTACGGGAGTGTTGCTAGGCGACGTCAGGGGATAGTCACTGTCCAGGGTGCTGAAAGAGTTAACTGATCGGCAGTAACTCTTTCAGCACCCGGGACAGTGAGTACCGCTGGAGTTAATAGTATTAAAATCTAACTTACCCAGAACTATTCTTTTTCTTTTTCTTCCTCCAGTCCGGCCTCCCGGGATGACGTTTCATCCCATGTGACCGCTGCAGCCAATCACAGGCCAGTCACAGGCTGCAGCGGTCACATGGACTGCCGCGTCATCCAGGGAGGTCGGACTGGATGTCAGAAGACGGACGCGTCACCAAGACAATGGCCGGGGTACGTATGAACTTTTTTTTACTTTCAAACGCTGCGGAAACTCTGCCCGAAAGGGCTGCCCCTTCTCTCTATCCTGATAGAGAGAAGGGGCTGTCGATTAGTGCAGAGAAAATTGGTCTGTAAATATGGGTGGAATACTGGTGACACCGGACCCGTATTTACGGGCACGGGTCCATAAATACTGGTGGAATACGGGTTGAATACGTGTTACCAAGGGCCCGTATTTACGTCAGAATTTATGGACAGGAAAAAATACGTTCGTGTGCATGGGGCCTAAGGAATAGGGAATAAATAACAGAGGTCAGTGAACGGAGTGAGCAGGTCTAGACATGTCAGATAGAGATGGTGCTGGAATACCAGTTAGGGGACTCTTTAGGCCAAGTTTTATGTTTGCTGGAAGGTAATTTTTTAATGTTAGTGAGTATCTGGTAGAATGAGGGAGGGCGTTCCAGAAGAAAGGGGTGGCACAAGAGAAGTCTTGCAAGTATGCAAGAGTATAAGGGAGTAATTAAAGTAATAGAGAGGAGGCTATCATTAGCAGAGTGAAGGTTGAATGTAGGAGTGGTGTCTTTGAATGGAGGAGAATTGAATAGGGATTTGTAGTTAGAGGGGAAATTTTAAATTGTATTCTTTGTGAGATGAGCAGCCATGGGAAGGAGGGATTGACAGCAGAAGGTGGTATTTGATGAATAGGAGGAGATAAGTCATACAGCAGAGGTAAGAATATATTGCAAATGGTATTTGCATATCGGCAGGCCACCAAGGAAGGTGTTTTACGGTAGTCTAGTTGGGATATTATAAGCACATGTACTAACATTTTGTTAGTCTCCGGTGTGAGAAAGGGACAGAAACAGAGAGGTGCTTTTTTATACATAAAGTATATGAGCTTCTCACAATTAAAAGACTAGAGGTGAAGCACAATAAGTATGTTACCTAATCCCAGCTAATAAAGGATATGGAGATCATGAGATGTCATACAAACTAGCATTTTATTTATACATTTTTGCAGCCATTTGATAAGTAAGAATTACTTTCAATACAAAACATATTTAGGACTGATGAACTTCTTCCACCAAATAATTGTAACCTATTATAAATTATTATCTAGTTCTTAAACTTGAAGGAAAGATCCAAGTGGTCGGAGACAAAATGATGGCCAGCAATGGAAAAGAAGTAGACTTTGCAACATCCAAGTCCACCTGTAGTGACGTTGGCGGACAAATTGTTACTCCTAAGAATGAAGCGGAGAACACCGCTGTCATGGCATTTGTGAAGAAATATAACAGATATGCATACCTGGGAATGAGAGAGGGACCAGCACCTGGTATCTTCAACTACTTGAATGGAGTCCCTTCAGTTTACAAGCAATGGAGAAAGGGTGAACCCAGTGGAAAAGGAACCAAGGGCTGCGTTGAAATGTACACAGATGGGCAGTGGAATGAAAGAGCTTGTAACCAAAAACGTCTTACTGTCTGTGAATTCTAAACGTAAAGCATGTTCTTATGTAGAGGTTAGGATCAAGGCTGACAATGATGTTTCTTGCAGTAATTAAAAGCTGTCTGTATATGAGCAGCTTACTTCATTTCTATAGCTTTTCTTAAATGATAGAGATTATGACACTGTACAGACTCCAGCAATGTTAGGGGTTCCATAAGCTGTTGTAATAAAACATAAATGACCTTACACTTATTATTTGATATTTAGATTAATGCACCAGAGCCGTCTTGGCCAAGAAGACTCACATTTGAGCTACTCCAAGCCGTGTGGGCTTCTTCTTTTTTTTTTTTCATGAGAATGAAGAGGCTATTATGTAAGTCATGTCAGTAGCTGATTGACTGAGAAGGTTGAGGTGCATGGATTTGCATAATGCATTCTAAATCCATGCACCCCAGAACAAACGATTGGGAGACTGTTTATTGGGTGCAGATGCCCATTCTAACTTCTGTTTGTTAGTACATCTTATAAATAACCTAAAATTATAGGTTTCTGTCCTCTCAGCCACTGTAACTTTTTTCACCATGTAATAAAAGTAGATATATCTCAACATTAAAAACATTGTATTCTCTAAATATGATAACACTTTTCTGTGATTGGAAATAGTAAACCTAAAAGCATATAATTTCTTGTGTATTGTAAATGATGTTTATTTGTATTAGACTAATTCCTTTGTTTTAAAAAATATAACATCTAAATTTCAACAGACCAATTAGTTACATATTAAGAATGAGGGAATTTATTAATCTTCTAAATATTGCTTAAAGAGGCTCTGTCACCAGATTTTTGCAACCCCTATCTGCTATTGCAGCAGATAGGCGCTGCAATGTAGATTACAGTAACGTTTTTATTTTTAAAAAAACTAGCATTTTTGGCCAAGTTATGGCCATTTTTGTATTTATGCAAATGAGGCTTGCAAAAGTACAACTGGGCATGTTGAAAAGTAAAAGTACAAGTGGGCGTGTATTATGTGTGTTACATCGGGGCGTGTTTACTACTTTTACTAGCTGGGCGTTCTGATGAGAAGTATCATCCACTTCTCTTCAGAACGCCCAGCTTCTGGCAGTGCAGATCTGTGACGTCACTCACAGGTCCTGCATCGTGTCGGCCACATCGGCACTAGAGGCTACAGTTGATTCTGCAGCAGCATCAGCGTTTGCAGGTAAGTAGCTACATCGATTTACCTGCAAACACCGATGCTGCTGCAGAATCATCTGTAGTCTCTGGTGCCAATGTGTCCTCGCTCGTCTGACACGATGCAGGACCTGGGGAAGTGACGTCACAGCGTGATCTCTCGAGAACACGGCTGTGTCTGCACTGCCAGAAGCTGGGCGTTCTGAAGAGAAGTGGATGATACTTCTCGTCAGAAAGCCCAGCTAGTAAAAGTAGTAAACACGCCCCGATGTACGCACATAATACACGCCCAGTTGTACTTTTACTTTTCAACACGCCCAGTTGTACTTTTGCAAGCCTCATTTGCATAAATACAAAAATGGTCATAACTTGGCCAAAAATGCTCGTTTTTTAAAAATAAAAACGTTACTGTAATCTACATTGCAGCACCTATCTGCTGCAATAGCAGATAGGGGTTGCAAAATCTGGTGACAGAGCCTCTTTAATCTTATTACCAGCTGAAAGGACAAATATAAACTGAGACCAAGTTGGGTACAATCAACATAAGGTACTAGTCCTGTAAAGATTGTAATCATGAACGACAATGCCACAAGTTAAATTGACAAATCAACGATCGATCTTTGCCTTGATGTGTGGCCTGGTTTGGGCTTCTATTGATAGGATGTAGATCTGTCAGTTGGAATGAATGACTTTTCAACTACTGCACCCAGCAATGACCAGAAAAATCCAACACAAATTCTTAACTCCCATAATTTGAACAGGATTTCAAACCCCCCCAAAAAAATAGCTGACACTTTTAGTGATTTCTACAGTGCACTATACAACTTAAAAAATGACTTGCAAACTACTCAACCTACAGTCACAACAATTGAACATTTTGTAAAGAAATTTTACATTACCTCATTGACAGAAGAACAAATAATTAAATTAAATGAGCCAATCACACAGACAGAAATAGACAAGAATATAACAAAACTCAAACCAAATAAATCCCAAGGTCCAGATGGATACTCAAATTAATATTTAAATCCTTTAACCCGTTAGTGACCGGCCCATCGTGTTTTTACGTCGGTCACTAACGGGCCTTATTCCGATGCCATATACTTTTTACGTCGCGGCATCGGAATAAGTAAACAGAGCAGGGAGCTGTCAAATCTCCCTGCTCTCAGCTGCCAGAGGCAGCTGAGGACTGGGGGCAGACCCTGCTCTGCCGGGTGAGATCGATATTAGTATCGATCTCACCCGTTTAACCCCTCAGATGCGGTGCACAATAGCGTGCACCGCATCTGGGTAGTTTTGGAGAGGGAAGGAGCTCCCTCTCTCTCCCACCGACACCCAGCGATATGATCGCCGAGTGTCTGTATCTCAAATGGCAGCCGGAGGCCTAATAAAAGCCCCCAGGTCTGCCTGGAGCGAATGCCTGCTAGATCATGCCGGAGGCATGACCTAGCAGATGCCTGTCCGTGTTAATCGGACAGGCAGTAATACACTGCAATACAAAAGTATTGCAGTGTATTATAAATGTGATCGCAGAATCGCATATTAAAGTCCCCTAGTGGGACTAGTAAAAAAGTCCCCAAAAAAAGTTTAATAAAGTTAATTGAAAAAAAAATTGAAAAAAATGAAAAACCCAGCTTTTCCCCTTACAAAATGCTTTACTATTAAAAAAACAAAATAAAGTTAAAAAGTTACACATATTTGGTATCACCGCGTCCGTAACGACCCTGACTATAAATATATTACATTATTTAACCTGCACGGTGAACGCCGTAAAAAATTAAATAAAAAACTATGGAAAAATTGCTGTTTTCTGTGAATACTGACTTTAAAAAAATGTGATAAAAAGTGATCAAAAAGTCGCATCTACTCCAAAATGGGACCAATAAAAACTACAAGTCTTCCCGCAAAAAAAAAGCCCTCATAAGACAGAATCGGCGAAAAAATAAAACCGTTACGGCTCTTCAAATATGGAGACACAAAAATAAATAATTTTGAAAAAAAAGCGTTTTTACTGTGTAAAAATAGTAAAACATACAAAAACTATACAAATTTGGTATCGTTGCAATCGTAACAACCAGCTGAATAAAGTTATTGTGTTATTTATATCACACGGTAAACTGCGTAGATTTAAGACGCGAAAAAGAGTGACGAAATTTCAGGTTTTTTTCTATTTCCCCCCAAATAAAAGTTAATAAAAGCTAATCAATAAATAATATGTCCCCCAAAATGGTGCTATTAAAAAATACAACTTGTCCCACAAAAAACAAGACCTTATACAGCTATGTCGACGCAAAAATAAGAAGGTTATAGCTCTTGGAATGCGACGATGGAAAAACTTAAAAAATGGCTTGGTCATTAAGATTTAAAATAGGCTGGTCATTAAGGGGTTAAAGAACTTCTCACACCTTATTTATACAGAAATTTCAACACAGCAATGCAATCAGGAAGCTTCCCACGGGAAAATTTACCGGCTACAATAGTTACTAACCCAAAACCAAACAAAGATGCTACTCTCCTAACAGATTACAGACCAATATCTCCAAATTTATTCCACTTCTGATAGAAAAGGACCAAGTAGTATTTGTTAAGTCTAGACAAGTGTCGGATGGTACGGAAGGCATTCGACAGAGTTCATTGGGGATACATTTTTAATGTCCATGAAAGGATGGGCTTCAAGAGACTGATAGCTAAAGCTATTAAAGCTCTATATTCTAGCTCTTCTGCAATCTGGATAAATGTGGATACATTTAAGGTTATGCACATAGGCCCAGGAAACAATTTATACAATTATGCATTAAATAGTAAAACACTGGTTAAAACTTGGGGATTTTGGTGGACAGTAAACATAACTTTAGCAACCAGTGCCAGACAGCTTCTGCCAAGGCAAATAAAATCATGGGAGGCATCAAAAGAGGCATACATGTTCATGACAAGAATGTAATTTTGCATCTATAAAAATCAGTATCTGACCAAACATGACATATTGTGTAGAATTTTGGGGACCTGTGTTCAGGAAAGGCATAGCAGACCTAGAGCAGGTGCAAAGGAGGGTAACCAATGTAATTAAGAGAATGGGTATATTGGAGTTATCTGTTAAACAGTATGTACTTAACAACAAGTCTGAATCACATCCCTTACATCTCTAACTAAAGAATGAGTGGTACTTTGTCAAGGATACAACTACAGTAGGCATGCCTGTTCTCAAAACACACTGGGCAGATTTACTAATGTAAAGGGGAATGCACTGCGTAGCTTGAAAATCTCTTTAAAATAGCTCAAGACTAGCAATTATTTTTTTTAAATGGTCCCTAACTTTCAAGAAACTTTGCATAAATCAATAGTACCAGCGAATATAATAAACTTTGCATTATATTGTATTAAAGAAAAATGCCTCTTTCTCCACTTATCAGGCTCTGTTCCTCCTCCCCCTTACCTCTGTTCACTCACTCAGAATTTATTGCTTAATCTGTCTCCTCAAAACAAGATGAATTATCAACTCACTGAAGGATCAAGTTGCAGCTGCCTATAGAAGTCTATGGAGAGGGGAGGGAGCAAGAGCAGAGTGAGAGGGATACAGAGGAAAGAGACACAGCTGCTGCTGCAGCTTCTAGTAAGTGTTCTCTTTTCTATGTGTGCTGTGTATGGCAGACATGATAGCAGTTAGGCTCCAACTACTAGCTCAGGGGAAGCAGTAGTTGCCGCGCGCCCTAGAACCCTGCGTTTTTTCAATGTCTTGTTTTTTTTTTAACAAGTTTCACCTGTATTTGTCACGCAACTAAAATCCACATCGCAAGGATTTGGTCTGTATTTTGCATCAGTATTTTGAATACAAAAAGGGTGGGTCCTAAACACAGGTGAAATATAATGGAAAGATATGTTTGCATTTCCACAATAGAAAGGGCCAGCTTAGAATCCGCTATGGATTTTTTTACACTCGTATCGTACTGTACTTTGTTGCAGGATTTCAGTGAGGATACAGCAACCGAAATTTGGCAACAAATTTGAAATGTGTCAACATAGACTAACTCTACCTAACCAGTATCCAGGCTGCTTTTTTTGTGATTCTGATCTCCTTGTATCCATCTAGTTTGTGCATTTAGTGGTAAATATCCCGTGCTAGCTTTCCCCTTCGTTTTACTATAAGGTCTCATTCGCACATTGCAGATTTGGTCAGTATTTAGCATCAGTATTTTAAAGCCAAAATTAGGAGTGGAAGCAAAGAAGAGAATATAAATGTTTCTATTATTTTTCCTTTGTGTTTAGGATCCAGTCCTGGTTTTGGCTTACAAATATAGATGCAAAATACTGACTGAGGCAGGATTCACACTGGCGTTGCGCATCTCGGACGTGAAAAACTGTAGGTTTTTACGTCCGAGGTGCATCCGTGGTCTGCTCTGCGGGGTGCGATATCACGCATCCCCCATAGACTAGAGTCTATGGAGGCATGTGTGTAGCGTGAAAATATAGGACATGTCCTATTTTCTTACGGACCCTTCACACGCTCCGTTGAAACAACGGCCGTGTGAACAGCCCCATTGAATTACATAGGTCCAGTGTACCCACGCAATCAGCGGCTGGAGCAAGGCTGTTATAAACAGCCTCAGGGGCGTAGCTAGGGGGGGCAGGCGGGGCATGTGCCCCGGGCGCAACTTAGAGGGGGGCGCCAGTGCCACCTCCTCCTGCACTATAATTGTACCTGTGTCGCAAGGACACAGGTACAATTAGAAGCAATGAATGACCGGGCACGTCCATTCAGCGCCTTTCCACGAGTGAAGCGACTGGTACCTTTTGTACCAGTGAAGCTTCCGTCGATGAAAGGCGCTGATTGACAGGGGAAGTCATCCTGCCCAGCCAATCAGCGCCTTTCATAGACGCTGCGTTCAACCCCCAGGAGACCTGGGCAGAAGAGAGCAGGTCTCCATGGCTGCCGGACGGCGTGGGAGCGGGATTAAGGTGAGTTTGAATATATATATATTTTTTTAATTGTAATAAAAGTGTGTGGCTGTATCTACAGGGGGGACTTTATCTACGGGGGACTTTGTCTACACGGGGGAGGGGCTTTATTTACACGGGGGGGCTTTATCTACAAGGGAGACTTTATCTACGGGGGGACTTTATCTACGGGGGGGGGACTTTGTCTGCACGGAGGGAGCCTTTATCTACAATGGGGACTTTATCTACGGGGGGACATTATCTACACGGGGGGGGGGGCTTTATCTACGGAAGGGGGACTTTGTCTACACGGGGGGGCTTTATCTACGGAGGGGGGACTTTGTCTACGTGGGGGGGCTTTTATCTACGGGGGAACTTTATCTACGAGGGGTTTCTATCTACAAGGGGTGCTATATACTGTGATGGGATATCTATGGATCACCATATACAGGGGTGGGCTATAGCTACAGGGGGGGGGGTTATATAGTATATAGCCCCCATGTAGCTATAGCCCACCCCTGTATATAGCCCCCCTGTAGATATAGCCCACCCCGGTATATAGTCCCCCTGTAGATATAGCCCACCCCTGTAGATATAGCCCACCCCTGTAGATATAGTCCCCCTGTAAATATAGCCCGCCCATGTAGATATAGCCCACCCCTGGAGATATAGCCCACCCCTGGAGATATAGTCCCCCTGTAGATATAGTCCCCCTGTAGATATAGTCCCCCTGTAGATATAGTCCCCCTGTAGATATAGTCCCCCTGTAGATATAGCCCACCCCTGTATATAGTCCCCCTGTAGATATAGCCCACCCCTGTATATAGTCCCCCTGTAGATATAGCCCACCCCTGTATATAGTATCCGACAAATAGCCCCCCCTATAGTGCTCCACAGAAAGCCCATACCTGTATATAGTCCCCATGTATATATAGTTCACCCCTGTATATAGTGTTCCACAGATAGCCCTATAGTATATACAGGGGTGGGCTATCTGTGGAGCACTATATACAGGGGTGGACTATCTAGTGTAGCACTATATACAGGGGTGCACTATATGTACAGGGGGGCTATATACAGGGGTGGGCTATCTGTGAAACGCTATATACAGGGGTGGACTATATGTGGAGCACTATATACAGGGGTGGACTATATGTGGAGCACTATATACAGGGGTGGGCTATATCTACAGGGGGCTACATACAGGGTTGGGCTATATATACATGGGGGCTATATACAGGGGTATCTGTGGAGCACTATATACAGGGGTGGGCTATATCTACAGGGGGCTATATACAGGGTTGGGCTATACGTGGAGCACTATATACAGGGCTTGGCTATATCTCCAGGGGGCTATATACAGGGGTGAGCTATTTGTAGAGCACTATAGGGGGAGTTATTTGTGGGACACTATATACAGGGGTGGGCTATATGGGGGTACTATCTACAGGGGGCTCTATGGCAGGCACTATCTACAGGGGTCACAGTGTGTGTGTGGGATACGGTGTATGGTGCTGTTATAATTAGAGGTGCAGTGTGTGGCGCTATTATATTTAGGGGCATAGTGTGTGGTATAATGATAACTTTATCTTTATTTATAGGTAAAACAGATAAAAACAAGGGGACATATATACAAAAACACCGAAAAAGGCCATACTTACAAATGGACACAGCCAGGTCAGAAACGCTGATGAAGGAGAGTGAGCAGGTGCTTTAAATAATAATAGCCACTCCTACTAGTCTTGAGGGGAGTGGTGTGTGGTGCATGGGATGTGTAGTAAAGAGTAATAAATGAATAGTGTATGTGCAAGTGTAATAATATAAGTGAAATATATGAGTAAAGTGCCTCAATAAAAATAAATGAATAATGGGGTGCAAGTGTGTGAAACATGGAGGGATAGTGTGTAAGTCATGAGGCGCAACGTGTATAGCCACTTGCACATACACTATTCATTTATTATTCTTTACTACACATCCCATGCACCACACACCACTCCCCTCAAGACTAGTGGGAGTGGCTATTATTATTCAAAGCACCTGCTCCGTCTCCTTCATCAGCGTTTCTGACCTGGCTGTGTCCATTTGTAAGTATGGCCTTTTTCGGTGTTTTTATTTATAGGTGCAGAAATGTTGGAAAAGTGAGAAGCTGAAGACATGTGAGCGGCAAACTGCAGAAATGGTCTGTGACCGGGAGAAGTCATTATCGAGGTCTGGACCGGATGGAGAAAAAGAACTAGAATCTGAGACGTCACCGGTGAGTCACCTAATGTAAATGTTCATTCTGCCTCTAATCAGTCATGTAGTCACTGTATGATCTGCAGCGAGATGGTGGCATGATTGATAGGATTTATTTTTGCGAAACAGCATCTCCCAGCATATCCTTATCATTGTTCGGGCCATGCTGGGAGCTGTAGTTTTACGCCGTACATATCTATACGGGAGGGGTTGCACTAAATTGAGCTGTATTTGTGCTGGTGCAGTATATATGTACTGAGCTTGGTTCTGGTGTTGTGTATAGAACCATATTGCTTGTAAAATGTACAAAGGTTTTTATGCTCGCGTTACATAAAAAGAAATGTGGAAAAGAAATGACACGTCGATTGGCAGAGAAAACAAACACGGCGAGGGGGAAGGAGATGTCGGGAAAGAGGTTGGGGGGGGCGCCAAACTGAATCTTTGCCCCGGGTGCTGGAAAACCTAGCTACGCCTCTGAACAGCCTGGCTCCTGCCGCTACTGCCGGCATCTAACCCATTAGATGCCACTGTAAAAAGCGACAACAGCATCTAATGTGTTTGACAGAGAGAGGGAGTTCCCTCCGTCACCCCATCAGTGCCACCGCAAAGAAATCGCGGAGCGCCGTCGGGTTTCAATTGCAGCCGGGGGCCTAATAAAGGCCTAATAGATTGCCTATCAGTTTAACACTGACAGGCAATAATGCTTTGGTTTACTAAGTATACCAAAGCATTATATAAGCGATCAGCAGATCGCATGGTGAAGTCCCATATTGGGCCAAAAAAAAATAAAAATGAAAACAGTTAAATAAAGTTTATGAAAAAAAAAAAGATTACACTAAAAATAAAATAAAACCACTTTTTTTTCCACAAAAAGTAGTTTTATTTAGAAAAAGTGTAAAAAATAATAATAATAAAAGTGTAAATAATATACACATATATGGTATCACCGCAATCGTAACGTCTCAAACAATAAAGTTAGTGCATTAATTAAACCGCCGGGTGAAGGGCGTCAAAAAACCCAGCAAAAGACAATGTCCAAATTCTTTTTTTTCTCCCATTCCCACCATAAAAAATAAAATAAAAGTTAATCAATAAGTTCCATGTACCCCAAAATATTACCAATAAAACCTGCACCTTTTTCCGCAAAAAACAAGCCAACGTATGGCCATATGGACGGAAAAACAATGCTGGAATAGCCGTTTATTTTCAATTCTTTCCTAAAATAAAGTTAATAAAAGTTAATCACTATATTATATGCATCCAAAAATGATGCAATTGAGAAATACAACTCGTCCCACAAAATATAAGCCCTTATACGGCTATGTCGACGGAATAAAAAAAAAGTTACGACTCTTAGAATGCAACAGTGGAAAAACAAAAAATAATCTTTAGTCACAAAATGGCCTGGTCATTAAGGAGTTAAATATATTATATATTTTTTTCATTAATAATACCTTTATTTAATTTTTTTTTACACATTGTATTAGTCCCCCTAGAGGACTTAAACCAGCGATCATTAGATCGCTGGTACAATACACTGCAATACTAATGTATTGCAGTATAATGTCATTTTTACAGGCTCCTGTAACAGCGCTATCGCTGTTCCTGTCCGTTATTCCCAGGTGTCAGCTGTAATACACAGCGGACACCTGCAGAATATGGCGCGGGTGCAGCGCATGATATAAAGCCTCACACCACAACATGCTATTAAGTTGTGGTGCACGAAGGGGTTAATGCGCAGTGGATGGTGCAAAGTGAAAATTTAAATTTTAATATGCTATTTAGTGCACAATATGTGGTGCCCAGTTTGTGCCACTGAAGACAAATACCTCATACAATGTTGAGCGGATTCTTCCGGGTATAAAATGTCATATATTTGGACGTAAACTGCTGTTTGGGCACGCTGTAGGACTCAGAAGGGAGGGAGCGCCATTTTGCTTTCGGAGTGGAGATTTTGCTTGGTAGTTGTTCTGTTTGGGGCTTTACTGGTATTTCAGTTTATAACGTGGGGGCATACTGTATGGAAACTGTGCGGATTATGCGGATTATGGCGACACCATATGTATATACAGTAATTTTTTTTTTGTTTTTTAGCGTTTGCGCAATAAAATCACTTTTTTATAAAATATTTTTTTTTTTGTGTCACCGTATTCTGAGAGCCATAACTTTTTTATTTTTCAGTCCAAAAAGCTGTGTAAGGGCTTGTTTTTTGCGGAATAGATTTAAGTTTTTATTGGTACTCTTTTGGGGTAAATGTGACTTTTTGATCACTTTTTAATCTGTATTTTTGGAGGGATGGTGGCCAAAAAATAGTGATTCGGACATTGTTTTTTACTTATTTTTTTGCGGTATTCACCATGCGGGAAAAATAATATTATAGTTTTATAGTTTGGGTCGTTATGAACGCGTTGATACCAAATATGTGCACTTTTTTTATCGTTTTTATTTTTTGGCTATAATAAAATTCTTATTTTAGGAAAAAAAGCATTTTTTGTTTTTGTAACTTATAACTTATTTTTACACTTTTATAAAACATTTTTATTACCTTTTTTTTTTACTTGAAGAGCTGCAGCACTGATAGCTGCCATAATACATTACACTACCTAGGTAGTGTAACGTATTATAAATTGTCAGTGTGACACTGAGAGTCACAATGACAGGAAGCCTATCAGGACCAGCCTCTGGCTGGTCCTAATAGGCTTCCATGCATGGCAGGCCCGGAGGCCGTTGTATGGCATCCGGTTTTGCCATGATAACCAACGACAGCACTGGTCCCCCAGGAAAGTTTGTTGTAGCAACAAACTTTCCAGTTTATTGCTACAACAAACTTTCCCTGCGATCACATGATTGGGACCTGAAACATCATATCTCCGGGACCAGAGACAGGTGTTAGCAGTGCGGTCCGGGTGTCAGCGCTATTCTGAGACACCCGATCGTGCTGTTAACACCCACTGTGAATTCACGTTGGCGCTGCACAGAGCCCAGCAAGCGCCAAGGTGAATTTACAGTGTGCAGTCGGGAAGCGGTTAAGACCTCCCTTTATATATTTCTTCTATTTAGGTTTCGTTCCTGGTTTAGGCTTAAAAAATACACATTTTCTTTTCAACTTGTGCAGAAAAATAGCATTTGTTTTTGAAGTTCTAAATAAATGCATATAGAAAAAACATTTTTTCGAGAGCATATTGATTTAAAAAAAAATGCCAGTAACCCCAAAAACCTCACAAAGCGAAACACTTTGTAAGTAGGCTTTCTCATATTTTACTATATACTTTAAAGAAACATCTACAGCAAATCTGCCGCATGTAATATACTTTAATCCCTCTTGGGATGACTCTGGCTCCTCAATTTGTATGAGTTTGAATTATTATCGTACATTTGAATTCTTGATTCCACTCCGGTGTTTGGCTAAAAAAAACTGCATCAAGAACTGCCACGATAATTGCGTGTGTAATTCCAGTCTTTCCCTGGAATATTTAAAGCCAGCCTTCTAAAAAAGGGCCCGAAGGACACTGAGCCTGGGCATATATAGTTTTCTGTGATTAGATTTATTTTTTTCATGTCAAAAGCTGTTTAAATGCTGTAAAGACTGTAATGCCTAAAATACAGCCAGCGGTCGGGAACCAGTTAAACAGCTTTTACATGAAAAAACTGACTTAAAGGGGTTATGTGGGGAGCGAAAAGTATTAGCAGTAATCTATGTATAAGGAGTAACTACTGCTACTGCTCATACTTAGAGAACAGCAGGGCAGGTCACATGGTGAAGAGTCATGTCGTCATGAAGGAAGACAGTGCAACTAGACTTCCGGTCCCCCACTAGCACTAAAAATCTTATAATCAGCGCGACGGGGAACTGGAATGTATATTAGCGAGTGTACTCACATACGGCAGTCAGTACACTGATAATACTTTTCGCTCCCTACATATCCCCTTTAAGTATGTTTTTTTCATGTAAAAGCTGTTTAAAAGGAATATGTTAGCAGGACACACACCTTAAACTAAGAATATCTAGCAGATGTTTTTAGAGAAACTGGCGGTACATCAGTAGGTGGCGCACAATATTTGCTGAGAAGAGACTACATGGCCATATCCATGGCATCTTTGCTAAAATTAGTCATGATGAGTCCGAGTCATCTGATTTCAAACCCCTTTAAATCACAGAAAAGTATATTCAAAATCTCAGCATCTCCCCCTCCATGATATGATGCGTTCAGATAGTATAGGAGAACTGAAAGATCAGCACAAGTTGGCACCAGCTATAACAATAACATTCAATTGTATACTCATACTTGGAAACATTATAGTGACATATCATATACATCTGCTATATGTAGTATAAAAAGTTAAAGCCATTAGGTTTTGAAGGTGAGATGAAGGCTTGAGAAAGCAGTAGATGTAATTCTCAGCCCTCAAGGTAGGTCGGTAGGCTGAGTAGGGATTGAACCCCGCAGAGTAAGGTATACATATAATCTATTATAATTATTTCATAGTACATTTGGATACTTTCTTAGAATCTAACTTCCTCTTGCGTACAGTATAATACATCAATTGTGATAAATTCTTAGTCCTGGGTCCTAGTCTTATTGTTTTTGGCACTGAATACCTTACCATTGCTTCAAACAACAAAGCTGTCTATATGGATCAGATGTCATTGTTCTCTCTCTAAAACCGGTTTGACCCAATTCTGAGGGTAGCTAAATTTTTATTACCTTTAAAAAAAGCTGCAAAATATTGTTATCTTAGTTGCGGTGGTATGTGCAGAGTCATCTTTTCTATAAATCCCTTTATCCCAAGCAAACTTTTTAAGGCTTCAATCCATAAGTCATCTTATCTGTTTGAGGCAGATATTCAGGCACAATGCTAGACCTGTGGAATTTATTTCAAATACTTCCAAGTGCGCACATTATAATCCGGGCTTTAAAAAGTATTAGGTTAGAAAAACTGTCAGAGCTGGTTTTGCCAGTAACCTCTACTTTATCAGGGGTTATCTGAGGGCAAAGCAGATGTCAAATTGACCAATTCTGGTGAAGACTGAATGAAAGTAGGACTATACTAGAAAATATATCGGTCATTTTATGAAAGATTATTTGGGGAAGTTATGCCGGGGCTTTATGCAATAAATATAATATCTGAGGCATAAATATAATTTTAGAAAGATTGGCTCTACCGACCACAATAAGTGGAAGTTTACACCATATTGTCGTCTTACTCTGGAGCTTACCTAATAACGGGTCAATATTAAGAGACTCAAAATCCATAACTCTGTCACTCACATGTATTCCGAGATATTTAAACCTGGAAACCCCTTGCAATTACCCCATGGCATCCTCCACCCCAGGGGATTGGGGTCCAACCAATAAAAGAGAGGATTTTGTCAAATTGATCCTTAATCCCGATACAGAGCCAAACCTATCAATTATGCGCATAACATGCTTTAAGTGCACTGGCCAATTACTCAAGAACAGGAGCATGTCATCCGCATAAAGAGCAACCTTTTCATGTATCCCAGCATAGCAAAACCCCTGAACCTCATCAGCTCTACGAAAGGCAGCCGCCAACGGCTCAATGGCCAATGCAAATAAAAGGTGCGATAGGGGACACCCCTGTCTAGTTACTCGATTAATTGAGAATGCAGGCGAAATTCACCCATTAGCTCGAACCCGGGCTTTGGGCGCAGCGTGCAATAATTTCACCCAAGCTATAAAACCCTCCCTGAAACCAAAACACTTCAAAGTATATCATAAGTAATGCCATTCCATGCTATCAAAGGCTTTGGCTGCATCCAGAGAAGCCACTGCCCTGCCCTCCTCCGCCCGCCGAGGCATCTGAAGATTCACGTATAGTCTGCGCAAATTAACAGCCGTTGACATATTGGGCATAAATCCTGCCTGATCCTGATATACCACCTGTGTGACCACCTTAGAGAGTTTGTTAGCCAGAATCTTAGCCCGAATTTTCACATCAACTGTCAAAAGTGATATAGGCCTCAGGCATTCTAAAATCTTTATCAGGCTTGCGAATTACAACAATAACGGCATCGTTCATTGAGTCCGGCAGCCGTCCCCTAACCAAAGCCGCTTGATTCACCTTAAGCAATTGTGCCATCAGGGGTTGAGTACACAGTTTAAACACCTCAGCCGGCAGGCCATCCGGACCAGGGGACTTCGTATTAGCCATTGAGGCCAATGCCTCCACTACCTCCTCCAGAGTCAATGGAGAATCTAGTTGAACTGCAGCCTCGGGAGACAAGGATGGGAGAGAAAGATCCCAAAAAAACGCCTCCAGCTCCCCACGAGAGGGATCAGTCCTAGACTTATATAGAGAGGAGTAAAAATCTATCTACACTTCCAGAATCTGCTGGGGATCATCCACCAAATTACCTGCCCCGGAGTATAGTTCCCTAATTAACGAATTATCCTATTGAGCCCTAGAGATCACTGACAGTAGATGACCCGCTTTTTCTCCTTCCTCAAAATACTTCTGTTTTTGAAAAAAAACACGTTTATGCCCTGCTTTGGTAAGTAGATATTGATTAAGAAGATCCTGTGTCCTACAAAGCCTCTCCTTAGTACCCCCCCCCCCATTGTTAGCAACTAAATCAACCTCCGCCTTCTGCACCTCTAGTCTCAACTCTGCCTCCTTAGCCCTAGAAATAGCCTTTACTTTGTTAACTTCCCTAATGACTGTCCCTCTTAGAAATGCTTTCATGGCATCCCACACTACCAAAGGCGAGGCAGAACTATCATTAGAGGTAAAAAAATTCACGGAGCTGATCCGATATCAATACTCTAGGTGAAATGAGTTGTAGCCAGTACGGGTTAAAGTGCCATAAGCTCATGGACCTACTTAATGCTGGAGCAAACTTCAAAGACACTTTAAGCGGGTCAGACAAACCGCGTGACAAGTAAGTCACCTCCTCCACAAACGGAAAAATAAGGGAATTACCCAAACCCAAAGCAATGCACCAAAGAGCCCCATGGGTCACAGAGCGACACGAGAACTGTCTGACTGTGGGATACTTAATGCGCCACAAATACACCAGTCCTACCTCACTCAAAACTTTTCCAAAAGGGGTCAGATCTCCACCTACCAACCGTAATCCTCCCCCCAAACAATCAAGAGGTTTATCAACAGTATTATTAAAGTCCCCTACAACCAACCAGGGCACTTGAGGACCATGCTTAGTAAATTGCATAACGCGCTGAAGAACCTCGCTAGAGTATGGCGGAGGAACATACACTGCCACTAAAATACAAAGGGATGTAAACATTTTCCCGTACAAACACACATATCGACCCCATGAATTAATATCCAAAGCAAGACACTCAAAGGTGATACTTCTGTGAAAAATAACACTCACTCCTCTGGAGTATGCAGCATGTGTCGCGTGGAATTTTTTTCCCACCCAAGGTCTATCAGGGGTCATATGCATTTCCTGCAAGCAAAGAATCATTGGATGCACATCCTTTACAAAATCATACAGTGAAGGAAATAAGTATTTGATCCCTTGCTGATTTTGTAAGTTTGCCCACTGTCAAAGACATGAACAGTCTAGAATTTTTAGGCTAGGTTAATTTTACCAGTGAGAGATAGATTATATTTTTAAAAAAAAAACAGAAAATCACATAGTCAAAATTATATATATTTATTTGCATTGTGCACAGAGAAATAAGTATTTGATCCCCTACAAACCATTAAGAGTTCAGCCTCCTCCAGACCAGTTACACGCTCCAAATCAACTTGGTGCCTGCATTAAAGACAGCTGTCTTAAATGGTCACCTGTATAAAAGACTCCTGTCCACAGACCCGTACAGGCCCATCTGAAGTTTGCAAAGGAACATAAGAATGATTCTGAGAGTGATTGGGAGAAGGTGCTGTGGTCAGATGAGACTAAAATTCAGCTCTTTGGCATTAACTCAACTCGCCGTGTTTGGAGGAAGAGTAATGCTGCCTATGACCCAAAGAACACCGTCCCCACTGTCAAGCATGGAGGTGGAAACATTATGTTTTGGGGGTGTGTCTCTGCTAAGGGCACAGGACTACTTCACCGCATCAATGGGAGAATGGATGGAGCCATGTACCGTCAAATCCTGAGTGACAACCTCCTTCCCTCCACCAGGACATTAAAAATGGCTCGTGGCTGGGTCTTCCAGCACGACAATGACCCGAAACATACAGCCAAGGCAACAAAGGAGTGGCTCAAAAAGAAGCACATTAAGGTCATGAAGTGGCCTAGCCAGTCTCCAGACCTTAATCCCATCGAAAACTTATGGAGGGAGCTGAAGATCCGAGTTGCCAAGCGACAGCCTCGAAATCTTAATGATTTAGAGATGATCTGCAAAGAGGAGTGGGCCAAAATTCCATCTAACATGTGTGCAAACCTCATCATCAACTACAAAAAACATCTGACTGCTGTGCTTGCCAACAAGGGTTTTGCCACCAAGTCTTGTTTGCCAAAGGGTTCAAATACTTATTTCTCTGTGCACAATGCAAATAAATATATATAATTTTGACAATGTGATTTTCAGTTTTTTTTTTTTTATATAATCTATCTCTCACTGGTAAAATTAACCTAGCCTAAAAACAGTGGGCAAACTTACAAAATCAGCAAGGGATCAAATACTTATTTCCTTCACTGTATATAGCTCTCTGCTTGTTAGCATCTGCTAATCCGCTCAAATTCCAGGAAATTACTTTTATTGTATCAGCCATGACCCATATAGAAAATCATCAGGGACCCAAGCACATTTCTAAACACAAAAGAATAGTTCCAAACTTTAAGTATCACTCCCCTCCCAAAGTCTAGCATTTGTGCATCCCACCCAAAAACCCCACCCCATCCCCTCAACCCCCTCCCTAACCTCCCAACAGCCCCCAAAACAAGTAGAACAAGCCCCATTACAGATTCCCCAAAAACTCTGAATCAGCGACCAGGGCTACAACGTATTTGTCCTACAAAATCCGTCCTATCTCCATATATCACAAGGCAGGCTATTCTCCCTCTGAGAGGCCAGCCAAAATATACAAACAATATAAAGTAATATCAGGCAAACGATATGCCCACAGTATAATCATTCTCCCAGTGGAATACCAGTACCAACATTTAAGTGGCAAAAGGATAATGATTCAAATACATCCGGGTATATATAAAAAGGAATAAAACATGTGTACAGCTCTGAACAGGTAAAGAATTACATCATTTTAACCACTAGACCAGTATGGTAGCCATACTCACACTACCCAGGACCCAGTCCCATTAGCCCACAGTTCATGGGTCAAACATCAAACTTGAGGTTAGCAGTCATCATCTTCAGCCCGGAGATCCTAATCCCCCAGTACCCGCAATTGAAACTCATGTTGATCTAGCTACCTCAAAGCATCTTTCGGATTTTCGAAGAAGTGTGTACCTCCAAGCGCTACCACCCACAATTTTGCCGGGTATAGCATGGAATAGACCACATGCAAGTTCCTGAGGCGCCGTTTAATATAAAAAAAACTTATCTCTACGTTTCTGGATTTTAATGGAATAATCTGGAAACAGCAATATCTTGTGACCATCAATCTCCAAATATTGGCGCTCCCGCACTTTTAAAAACAAAATGTCTCTATCTCTGTAATGTAAAATCTTGGCCAGGATGGTACGTGGCGGGTTCCCCAGCCGAAGGTGGTGCATAGGCACACGATGGGCCCTTTCCACAGCAAATAACGAAGTAAGATTGTCTTTTCCAAAGATATTGAGCAGCCAGGTTTCCACATAATTCCGTAGGGTTGGTCCCCTCCACCTTCTCCGGAACCCCCACAATTCTGACATTATTCCGCCTAAGACGGTTTTCCATGTCATCCTTCTTCAATTTCAGCACTTCAATATTTCTGGACTGAGTATTCACCTCCCTCCGCATTGGAGATAGCACATCTTTCATTTCACTCACACGCTCCTCCAGAGCAGTAGTGCGCTCAGATATTTTTTGGACATCCTGTCTAAGTATAGAAATGTCCTCTTTCACTCCACCAACCTGGTAAATCAGGGATGCATGGCATTTTGTAATGGCTTTCAGCAGGTCAGCCAGCGTGGGTTCCACCCCAGATCCAGACTCTCCCATGCACTCCACAAGCCGTTCCTCAGCAGGCTCAGACTGATCACCATCTCCTTCCACCCCTGGGTGCTGCTCAAGATCTTCCATGTAGCTTGCAGCAAGATTATTATGAGCAAACCTGCTCAGTCTGGTCACCACATTCTTCTGAGGCTCCACAGCACGTGCGGCTTTAGCAGAGATGAGGAGACCGGCGCTATCTTGGGCCTCCTTGTCACCGACTTTCCCCGCTCATCCCTTCACCATGTTGGCAAGACAGCAGACAGCGACATCACCAGAGCGTACCTCTGTAAGTCCAGAGCAACAAAAGCCCGGTTTTTAGCAAGTTATTCCGGCACAGCAGGATAAATTCAGCGGATCAGAGTTGGAGCTACAGCGAGCACGTCTGCTCACATCGCTCGCTAGCCATGCCCCCAGCATCCAGATATTTCATGAGGACATAAATATCTGGTCCAAAAAAAATAAAAACTTCCCACATTATTCTTGCACTTTGTTAGATAAATCTTTGTGTTACTTAGTAATGTAATTTACAAGTTTCTCCAAAAGAGCTCATTGACCACTAGTTGCTTTAGCACTTTGGCCCCTTCACTCTAAGGATAGGTTGGGGGCCTTAGAGGCCAGACCCACACAGTTCATACAGTGATGGCATATCCTAGCAATATTCTTTCACTTTATAAGGAACTGAAAAAAACATAGTCCTAGAGGGTAAAGGATTATCTTCTATTAAAAGTGAAATTTGTATTCTTAAGATGTTGTGTGCATAAATAAATTAAACATTCCCAGTGTAAGTCATTCCTGTAGTAGGAATCTTGTCTTCATTCGTTTTATTTTGACAAATCTAGTTTAGGGAATTATTTGAATAGGTGGGTTGCAAATCGAGGCCATGGTACAGGTGTATAACCTTAATTCCTATCATATGTGCTTCTGTATGCAATTTAAAGCTACTGACTGCTGGGATATAATGTTAGGGCTGAATAGCTATACTTTTAGCCACTATTGCAGTCCCAGTAGTAGTCATGGTGACAAATGTTGCCGTGGCATTCAGACTTCCGCTTCCCTCCTTCTAGTGCCAATATGGGGGAAGCTGTTGTCTACGACTGCGCTAATGTTTGTAATATACGTCAATACAATCTTAGTGAGTGGAGTGAGAGAGCACAACTGGTGACGTCAGTGTTGCCTGCCCACTCCATTCTGAAAGCAGGAGGCCAGTAGTGGAGCCACGAAGGAACAGAGGCTAGGTGAGTATTACTTTATTTTTTTCCCCAACCATCACAGATTAGCCCAGAATTACTGTCCAGGGGACTGGACTGTCGCTTTCAATTCCAACATTTGCTTACTTGAGTCAGAAGTGTACGATCAGTGGGGTCGGTCAGATGGTTTAGAACCCCCCCCCCCCCCCCCCCGCCCCCCAGATGCCCTGAAGATTCTGTTTTTCGAAATCAGCTCAAGCTAATAAAATACAATAGATAAGGTCCAGAATTACTCCTCACTTCTAGGGCCCCTTCAGGTCTGGGTGACATTACACATGTGTGGTGACGTCTGGAGATGAAGAGAACCTGTGAGTGAGGTGTGGTAAGTAAATGTAGGAGTCTGGTTTAATGTCTGAATGGATTTATTCTTTTTTCTCTGGTGTAGGGTCAGAATTTTCAAGACTGTATTCATTGTGGGGCCTGAAATATTTTTGGAGTCTGGTCTGGGGTCTGTATTTATTTAGAGGTCTGCACTGTGATCTAAATAAATTTTGGGGTTTGGGATTTGATGCCTCCATCGCCCTTTTCATTGCCCCCATTGTTTGTGTTTTTTCATCCTGATTCCTATTCTGAACCCATCCCTGGGAGCAGCGCATCCCATCAAAGAATCAGCCAGTCAACAGAGCCTACGGAGAGAGAGCCTGACCAAATGAGTGCGTCTGGCTGTGCTCCTGCGTCTCTCTTTCTTAGCCTCCACATCTTATTAGACAAAATTAGACTATGGCTGATGTCTCTGCCTACCAAATTAAACAAGTAAGGACTGGCAAACAGTCAGGCGTTGGATTAGGGCAGTAGGAGTAGGCAGATACACAGCTAGAATCTGCAACAGTAGTATTTGGTGGCGGTCTCATTTAGCTCTATATATATAGTTTTCTATTTTGAGTGAAATTCGTTTGAATATCTACCGTTAAGTGTTTGTGAATATTTTGCATTAAAACATTTTTATTATCAGGTTAATTTATCTTAATATTCTGTATTAATAATCTAATATAAAATAGTGTGATTTGTTTTGATAATTTCTTAACATGAACCCTGTTTTTTTTTCTTACATTTCAAAGTTATGGCAATCCCTGAGGTCTGCGTCTCACTGTCACCCTTTCTGTTAATAATTATCTAATTAGTGAACAGGCTGTAATCTTCTGTAAGCCTATAAGTGATGATTATTTTCACTGGACTCATTACAATGAGTGGAGATCGTCTAGGGAAATTCAGCTAATGATGGCATATTTTATAATGTAAAAGGCTTGGACTTTGCATTATAACATGAACATCTTTAAAGAGGCTCTGTCACCAGATTCTCAAATCCCTATCTCCTATTGCATGTGATCGGCGCTGCAATGTAGATAACAGTAACGTTTTTTTGTTTTTTTTTTAACTTTCATTTTTGGCCAAGTTATGAGCTATTTTATATATATGCAAATGAGCTTTGAAATGGACAATTGGGCGTTTTTTTTTTTGTTATGTCCAACTGGGCGTGTATCGTCTTTTTAACTGGGCGTGTTTACGTGTATGACGCTGACCAATCAGTGACCAGTCAGCATCATACACTCTTCTCCACTCATTTACACAGCAGCGATGTGCAGCCACATACACAGAGATTAACGTTAATCAAGTGTCCTGATAATTAATACACATGAAATCCAGCCTGGACATCATGTGTATTCAGAATCCTGACACTTCTGAATCTTTTCTGTGAGATTCCAGCAAGCCACGCGTAATCTCGCGAGATTACGGAGGTAAACGAGATTTTGTTTCCCTTGCTGGAAATCTCAAAGAAAAGCTCATTTGCATATATATAAAATAGCTCATAACTTGGCCAAAAATGAAAGTTTTTATAAAAAAAAACACGTTACTGTTATCTACATTGCAGCGCCGATCACATGCAATAGGCGATAGGGATTTGAGAATCTGGTGACAGAGCCTCTTTAAAGCCCCAGCAAGTACTCTTCTATTCTTTTTGCATTAACAACTGTTCGCTGTTTTTTTGTAACTGGGATAATGGCCAGCAAGATTGGAGGTTTTCTTCAGTGCACAGTTTCCCATATGTATGCACGACTGGAGCAGGAGTTCCAGGGTGAATACCTCTGTGGCAGATGTGAGCATGTTGGTCACCTGGAAGCTCGCATTAGAGATCTGGAGGAGCAAAATGCAACACTGAGGAAGATAGACAATCTTGAGCGGAGCTTGCTGCTCACTAAGCACGCAGTTAGTGGGGTAGAACTGGAGGGTGAAGACATGGGTCAGCAGGATCAGGCAAGTAGCTGGGTTAATGTAGTTAGGGGCAGTAGAAAGGGGTCCAAGAAAAGGAAGGCCAATCCTGTTTCGGACATTCCAAGCAAAATTGCCAAGTTGGGTGATGATGCGAGGGTGTCGGTCTCAGAAATGGCAGCCCTAGTGGATACTGATCTCCCTAACAGCCGAGAGAACAGCCCAGCTAGTAGTCGGCGGGATGGTAATGCAGGACAGCCAAGACATTTGATAGTCGTAGGGGATTCTATAATCAGGAAGACGGATAGAATAATTTGTCGCCAAGACCACCTCAATCGAATGGTTTGCTGTCTCCCTGGTGCCAGGGTTTGGCATGTGGTGGAACGTGTGGATAAATTGCTGGGAGGGGCTGGTGATGATCCAGCTGTTGTGGTCCATGTCGGTACCAACGACAGAATAAATGGTAGGTGGAGGAGCCTTAAGAATAATTTTAAAGAACTAGGCTACAAGCTGAAGGGAAGGACCTCCAAGTTGTATTCTCAGGAATACTGCCTGTGCCATGCGCATCACAGGAAAGACAGCGGGAACTCAGGGAGTTAAATGCATGGCTTAAGTCTTGGTGTAGAGGAGAAGGCTTTGGTTTCCTAGAGCACTGGGCTGACTTTTCATTGGGGTACAAACTGTATTCTGCAGATGATTTGCACCTAAATCGAAGGGGGTCCGCTGTGCTGGGGGAGAGAATTCTAGCTGGGGTGGTGGAGTATTTAAACTAAGGCTGAGGAAGGAGGTCAATATAGAAAAAAAAGGGGTAGTCAGGTTAGAGAGGGGTCAGACTATATTGGTGGGGGGAGAAACAGAATGTGGGGAGAGGACTAGACAACAGGATAAGGAGATCCTTTTGTTAAAAAAAAGCAGTGTAAATAAAAATGCCCAAATAATGTCAAATCACATTTCTGATAATAAAAGTGAAAAACTGAAAGGCAAGTTAAAGTGTATGTTCACAAATGCCAGAAGTCTAGCAAGCAAAATGGGGGAGCTGGAGGCCTTGGTACTGGAAGAAAATATAGATATAGTTGGTGTTGCTGAAACATGGCTGGACTCTTCACATGACTGGGCTGTAAATCTACAGGGGTTTACACTGTTTCGGAAAGACAGGACAGATAGGAAAGGCGGTGGTGTATGTCTGTATGTGAGAAGTGATATGAAGGCGAATGTGAAAGAGACAATAGTGGGTGAATACTGTGAGGAGGTTGAAACCTTGTGGGTGGAATTACAAAGGGAGGTAAACACTGAAAAAATTACTTTTGGTGTAATCTATAGACCCCCCCCCCCAATATAACTGAGGAGATGGAAGGTCAGCTATATAAACAGATGGAGCGGGCTGCACATGCTGCTACTGTAGTGATAATGGTAGATTTTAATTTCCGGGATATTAATTGGTGTCATGGTTCAGCTTCAACTGCAGGGGAGACATTTCATCAACCTGTTGCAGGAAAATTTTATGTGCCAGTTTGTGGAAGACCCGACTACAGGTGAAGCTCTGTTGGATCTGGTCATTTCTAACAATGCAGATCTTGTTGGGAATGTCAATGTTCGTGAAAACCTTAGTAACAGTGATCACAATATAGTTATATTTTACCTATGCTGAAAAAACAAACACAGGCTGGGAGGGCAGAAACACTTAATTTTAAGAAGGCCAATTTCCCCAGGATGAGGGCTGCAATTCAGGATATAGACTGGGAAGAACTAACGTCAAATAATGGGACAAATGATAAATGGGAGATTTTCAAATCTACTTTGGATAATTATAGTGCAAAATTTATTCCTATAGGTAACAAGTATAAACAACTAAAATTAAACCCCACATGGCTTACACCTTCTGTGAAAGGGGCAATACATGACAAAAAAAGGGGCATTTAAAAAATACAAATCTGAGGGTACATCTGCAGCCTTTGTAAAATATAAAGAGCTTAATAAAATCTGTAAAAATGTAATAAAATTAGCAAAAATACAAAATGAAAGGCAGGTGAACAAGGATAGTAAAACAAATCCAAAAAAATTCTTCAAGTATATAAATGCTAAAAAGCCAAGGTCTGAACATGTAGAACCCCTAGATAGTGGTAATGGGGAGTAGATCACAGGGGATCAAGAGACGGCAGGGTTACTAAATGGGTTCTTTAGCCCTGTATATACAACTAAAGAAAGAGCAGCTGATGTAGCCGGTGCCAGCGCTGTTAATATATCAGTTGATATACTGAATTGGATGAATGTAGATATGGTGCAAGCTAAATTAAATAAAATAAATGTGCACAAGGCCCCGGGACCAGATGGGTTACACCCTAGAGTTCTTAAAGAGCTTATTTCAGTTATTTCTGTCCCCCTTTTCATAATATTCAGAGAATCTCTAGTGACTGGAATAGTGCCAAGGGACTGGTGCAGGGGCAAATGTGGTGCCTATTTTCAAAAAGGGCTCTAGGTCTTCCCCGGGTAATTATAGACCAGTAAGCTTAACATCCATCGTGGGGAAAATGTTTGAGGGGCTATTGAGGGACTATATACAGGATTATGTGACAAAAAATAGTATTACAAGTGACAGCCAGCACGGTTTTACTAAGGACAGAAGTTGTCAAACTAACCTGATCTGTTTTTATGAAGAGGTGAGCAGAAGCCTAGACAGAGGGGCCGCTGTGGATATAGTGTTTTTGGACTTTGCAAAGGCATTTGACACTGTCCCCCATAGACGCCTAATGGGTAAATTAAGGACTATAGGTTTAGAAAATATAGTTTGTAATTGGATTGAGAATTGGCTCAAGGACCGTATCCAGAGAGTTGTGGTCAATGATTCCTACTCTGAATGGTCCCCAGTAATAAGTGGTGTACCCCAGGGTTCAGAGCTGGGACCACTATTATTCAACTTATTTATTAATGATATAGAGGATGGGATTAATAGCACTATTTCTATTTTTGCAGATGACACCAAGCTATGTAATATAGTTCAGTCTATGGAAGATGTTCGTGAATTGCAAGCAGATTTAAACAAACTAAGTGTTTGGGCATCCAGTTGGCAAATTAAGTTTAATGTAGATAAATGTAAAGTTATGCATCTGGGTACTAACAACCTGCATGCAACATATGTCCTAGGGGGAGCTACACTGGGAGAGTCACTAGTTCAGAAGGATCTGGGTGTACTTGTAAATCTTAAACTAAATAACAGCATGCAGTGTCAATCAGCTGCTTCAAAGGCCAGCAGGATATTGTCGTGTATTAAAAGAGGCATGGACTCACGGGACAGGGATGTAATATTGCCACTTTACAAAGCATTAGTGAGGCCTCATCTAGAATATGCAGTTCAGTTCTGGGCTCCAGTTCATAGAAAGGATGCCCTGGAGTTGAAAAATACAAAGAAGAGCAACGAAGCTAATTAGGGGCATGGAGAATCTAAGTTATGAGGAAAGATTAAAAGAATTAAACCTATTTAGCCTTGAAAAAAAACGACTAAGGGGGGACATGATTAATTTATATAAATATATTAATGGCACATACAAAAAAATATGGTGAAATCCTGTTCCATGTAAAACCCCCTCAAAAAACAAGGGGGCACTCCCTCCGTCTGGAGAAAAAAAGGTTCAACCTGCAGAGGCGACAAGCCTTCTTTACTGTAAGAACGGTGAATTTATGGAATAGTCACCGCAGGAGCTGGTCACAGCAGGGACAGTAGATGGCTTTAAAAAAGGGTTAGATAATTTCCTAGAACAAAAAAATATTAGCTGCTATGTGTAGAAATTTTTCCCTTCCCTTTTCCCGTCCCTTGGTTGAACTTGATGAACATGTGTCTTTTTTCAGCCGTACTAACTATGTAACTATGTAACTAAGTTGTAAGAGTCAAAATGTTGTCTAAGTTGTACTGTGAATAATCTTGGGGACTACAACCATCCTCATGAGACATCATTTCATCTTGACCTGGTGCTCCTTCGATGTCCATTTGGTCAGATTTTGAGCACTTAGTATTTGAATTGTAGAAGATATACTGGCAAAGACATTAGTTACACAAAGGAATTATTTGTTCCTTAATGTTTAGCCTAGTTTTTTTTCACAGTAAAGGTTTTGTAATACTTGTTTCTAAAAGACATTATCCACCTGCCAAAATTCAACTATTCTGCACTAGTTGTGAAATTTATTATAAAGCCTCCACTTGCTATGACACACAATAGATAATCTAGATGGAAGGTACATTTACAAAAAGGCAGTGTGGATAATTAATCCTTTCAGAATACTCCCACTGTGACGAAAGCCACCAGAAATAGCCGTTTTACTGTTTACATAATACCCATGTTCATCTCCACACTCCAAATTTGTTTAGCTGCAGTGGAGACGAAAAGAGATTTCTCCAGATCATCAACAATAATAGCCAAGTTATTCTTCATTTTCAGACATCTTCTGGATTAAATAATAGGTAATGTAGGAAAATGTATACATTTTTTTATGTTGTGCCAAGGATATTGGGTGCCAAGGGGGCACAAACAAGCCACTCTCCCTTGACATGGGCATTTAGGTACAGGGCTAACACAGCAAACTGACCCCCCGTCTGAAATAACGCCCAGTCACACCTCTGATGCATGTACTGATTTCACTCTTTTGGGTTGTTCCATTCTTTAAATTGTTATTCAGACAAAGTGTAGGCTTTGTAGGATTGTTCTCTTTTCCACTAGAAGTCTAGGTAGGCCTAGATGTAGCTTTACTTTGGAACTACACTTTAGATTTTAGGTTTCAATAATTCTATGGCATCCTTCATCCTACATTCTATATTCAGATGACTATCCGCAACTGAAAGCTACAAAAATATATCAATATTAGGAGAAGGAAGCAGCATATACATTTTTTAATGCTTTTATATAAAAGGTGAGTACACTTAGTTTATCATAAGCGGAAAAAAGAAAGAAAGTTAATAGGTGGGAATACATAATGCAGACTGGGCATTGTGCTGTTGAACATATAGTAGCATAATTTAATGGCGCCATAGAATTAACTTTTTTGTATTTTATAGTAGTAAAATATTGGAATGTATTCATTATTATAAAGTGACATATGATGTTATCAAATAATAACAAAAACAGAGTGTTTTATTATGTATGAATTAAAGGGATTGCCTGGTTTAGAAAACCCATATTCAAATACCATATTAGGGAATTCTGAGTTAACAGAGAGACTTCATTTTGGACCTCTTTCAATTAGTTGAAATGAAGACGAAATGAAATCCTTGTCATCACTAAAGACAAACCAGCAGTGGCGGATCATCATTAGGGCGGTTCAGGCGGCCGCCCTGGGCCCAAGGCTGCCAGGGAGCTCATGGCCACCCAAACCACAGGGGCCCTCTAACGCCCGGTGGAGTCGGGCCCCGGCGTGAGGACCGCACCTGCCATGAGGCGAGGTGAGTTTCTGACATCAGGAGGCAGGGTACAGTGTTTCTAAGGGGGTGGCACAGCAGAACTGCTGCCTGACTCCCAACTATTAGCAGCCGTGGTCTGTGCTGCTATTACTAAAACTCCCTGTGCTACGTTAGAAGCTCCCCCTCCAGCCCCACTTCCCTGCTCTTCACACCTCTCCTCCTCCACCTGCTGCTGTTACCAGTCGGGACGTGAGGGAGGGGGAGGAGAGACTGTCTGTGCACACTGTGTCGGGCTGTGAGCAGGAGAAGTGCTGGAGTGAAGAATCTCTCCCCCATCAACCTGCTGAACTCCCTTCACAAATATCCTACATAAAAAACAAGTGCATGTGTGTTTACAATGTGTACTTTATATGAGTATAATGTGTGCATGTAATGTGCATATTTGTGTCTGTGATGTGTACATGTGTGTGTATGTATGTATGTATATAGTGTGTGTGTGTGTGTGTGTGTGTGTGTGTGTGTGTGTGTGTATATAGTGTGTATGCATATGTAGTGTATGTATGTATATATATATATATATATATATATATACACTACCGTTCAAAAGTTTAGGGTCACTTAGAAATTTCCTTATTTTTTAAAGAAAAGCACAGTTTTTTTCAATGAAGATAACATTAAATTAATCAGAAATACACTCTATACATTGTTAATGTGCTAAATGACTATTCTAGCTGTAAACGTCTGGTTTTTAATGCAATATCTACATAGGTGTATAGAGGCCCATTTCCAGCAACCATCACTCCAGTGTTCTAATGGTACATTGTGTTTGCTAACTGTGTTAGAAGGCTAATGGATGATTAGAAAACATTTGAAAACCCTTGTGCAATTATGTTAACACCGCTGTAAACAGTTTTCCGGTTTGAGGAGCTATAAAACTGACCTTTCTTTGAGCTAGTTGAGAATCTGGAGCATTACATTTGTGGGTTCGATAAAACTCTCAAAATGGCTAGAAAAAGAGAGCTTTCATGTTAAATTCGACAGTCTATTCTTGTTCTTGGAAATGAAGGCTATTCCATGCGAGAAATTGCCAAGAAACTGAAGATTTCCTACAACGGTGTGTACTACTTCCTTCAGAGGACAGCATAAACAGGCTCTAACCAGAGTAGAAAGAGAAGTGGGAGGCCCCGCTGCACAACTGAGCAACAAGACAAGTATATTA